>NC_043707.1:29219245-29292677 GCF_006229205.1 Suricata suricatta
CACTTAACAGACTGAGCCACTGGGCACCCTGACTGTGATATTATTTGGAGACAGGGTCTTTACAGAGATAACCAAGTTAAAATGGGGTTATCAGGGTGGGCCCTAATCCACAATGATGGGTATCCCACTAAAAAGGGGAAATTTGGACACAGAGGAAAGGCTTTATGAAGACACATACACACACAGAGGAAAGGCTTTATGAAGACACATACACAAACCAAAGAGAGAGGCCTGGGGCAGAGCTATCCCTCACAGCCTTGAGCAGGAACCATCCCTGTAGACACCTTGACCTTGGACTTCCAGGCTCCAGACTTTGAGACCTTGTATTCCTGTTGTTTAAGATCCCTGCCCTGCCCCAAATCAGTGGTACTTAGTTACAGCAACCCTCACAGATTAATGCAGGGAGAGGAGACGAAGCTCTACCCTGTAGTAGGATGCCAACTAATAAACAGAGAAAATGCAAGAACTAGAAAATCACCCATGGACGCTAAAGCTTGAAGGTGATAGTGTGATGGGAAACAGAGTTATTTCCATTTGTGTCTCCCTACAAATTCTAGCTAATTACAAACAGAAAATCAGTAACTCAACGGCAAAGAAGCCTGGATGACATTGAAACAAACAATAAATGAATTTCTGTCTTTCTAATAAGGTTTGAAACTGGACTGAGGGTCAAGGAGAGGAAAAGCTGTGGTGTATTGGAAAGTTCTAGTCCCTGACCTGCTAAAGACCAGCTGGATGAACTTGGGCAAATCACTCATTTCTCCCAAGCTTGGATTTCCTCATCTCTGAAATGGGGTGGGGTGTAGACTCACTTGGTTGTGAGAACCCAAAGAAATTATCGATGTGAGACCTTTCAGTAAACTTCAAAGCATGGTGCACCTACCAATCTTCACCATCTACTGGGAAACAGATACGCTGACAAATTGAGCCCATTAATCAGACAGCAGAGGAGCAAATAAATATTTGGGGTCACCGGGGCTTTTCTGGGCCCCTAAAATTGGACTTCAAGGCAATCTGGCTCTGTTGGCCCTTGAATATACTTTAATGAAGAAGGAAAATGACAAGGAATATATGTCCAACAGTATTGGGGTTGTCTTTTTCTTAAGACCTGGGCAACACCTGTTTCAGGATGTGCTTTGAAGGGTGGAAAAAATTTCTCCTTCCTCATGGTACAGATCATGGAGAATCACCCTCTGAATAATGCCTCCTTTGCTAAAATGCAAATGTTTCTTGACAGGGATAACAAATCCCTCACACATACCCACTAATAAAACTTAAACCAGTCATCCAGCCATCCATCCACTCATTGAACACTGCCGTGTGCCAGGCACCCTCAGGTGCTTCAGGTGTATTGTCCTCTGAGTCCTCCCCCTGGGCTGTGAGAGACAAAAGCAATTACAATTACCAGTGGAGGAGGTACACCTGGCCACACTGAAGAGCAGTAGAGGACAGAGAGGATGTTCTGGAAGATGTTCCTCCTGAACGCAGTAAGGCTAGTTGAGGTGGGAGGGCCTGGGGAGGCAGCTGTGGAAACCTGAGAGGCAGTGTTCCAGACCCTGGAGGCCACAGGTACAAGGTCAAAGAAGAGAGGGGATTTTTGGTCAAGTCTGGAGTTTTACAGAAACCACTCTGGCTGCAGGGCGGCGGGGAGAGTAGGAGGGAGTGAGGGGTGGAAAGAAGGGACGGTTGTGAGAACTACTCAGAAAGCGGATTTGACAAGATTTGGTGCCTTGTGGTTGAGGAAGGAGAATGAGTGGCCAGGACACCATTTAGGCTTCAAACTCAGGTGCGTGGTGGGGATGGGGCCATTGAAGGAAGAGTAGAATCCACCAGGGAAAGCAGGTCTGGGTGAAAGCTATTTGGGGCTGTGGGGCTCAGAGTTGCGGGGGTTCTAGTAGAGTCTTCGAGGGAGCAGCAGGCCCAGGGACACCCCCACTCAGCCCAAGCCCCAGGCACAGACAGTTCAGTGCCACGAAAATGACGCACCCCTAGAGGCAGGGGTCCTGGGTTTATTCCCTGCTCCTACTTGCTCTCTTGGTGGTCCCAGGTAAGGCATTGAACTTCTCGGAAGCCTGGTCCGTTTGCTGTAAAATGGGGATACGAGAGCCCATCTCCCAGGAGGGTGGGGGGGTCTTGAGCCTCAGCGAGGGACTCCATCCCAGGCCCACATTTGATGACTTGGCAAGTCATCTCCCCCCAGACTAGACCCACATCCCTTTAGCTTTTTCCTTAGAAACCCACTTGGCTCCTTTGAACTCTTACCTGCTCCTCTTATGGTCCCCATTTTGCAGGGAAGAAGCTGAGCCTCAGAGAGGCTGCATGACTTGCTCAAGATGCCGAAGCCATAATGCAGCCCAGCTGGTCCTATATCTTCCTAATAAAGGACCTGTACCCTTGCCACGGAGCCACGCAGGCCCGGGCTGCTGCACGGTGCCAATTCCAACAGGCAGAGTCCTCTTCATCAGTAGGTACCAAACACACCCCTTTCTGTTCACCCTCACTGCCACCCTGTTTGCTTAGGCTCCATCAGCTCCCTCCTGGATTTCTGCCCCAACCTCTAACCAAAGGTGACTGAAGATGGACAGAGTGTCTGGGGTTTGAAGCCACAGAAAATGACAGGAGGGTGCCAGGTGTTCAGATGGGCACAGGGGTGGGGAGCACAGGGGATTCAGGAAAGCAGACTAGGGGTGTCATTGCTACCTGTGTTCCCCTCCTCACCACCAAACACGCACGCACACGCACACACACACACACACACACACACACACACACACACACACAGAGTCCCACTGGAAATGGGTTGTTCCTGGGAGCCACTTACCTGGACATGACAAAGTGACAGGCTCAGCACCAAGTGCAGAAGCATTTCTCCTCATTTAGTAGATCTGGGATGGCAGGGAGAGTGGGTGGGAGAAGAGGAGAGCCCCCCTCCCCCACCAATCTGAGGCAAGGAGGGGGACCTCCTGCACATCTTACCTTTTTTTTTGAGAGAGAGAGAGAGAGAGAGAACATTTGAGAAGGGGAGAGAGGTAGAGGACAAGAGGGGAGAGAATCTTGAGCAGGCTCCATGCCCAACTCAGATTCTGACACAGGGCTCGATCTCATCAACCTTGAGATCATGATCTGAGCTGAAATCAAGAGTCAGACTCTTGACAAACTGAGCCACCCAGGTGCCTTTATCATCTTACCTTTAATTGTCTTAGAAATTCAGGAGCCCAAGTTTCCACAAGGACTTTTGAGAAGTTGGTTTCATGGCAATAGACAGACATCAACAGGTGCAGATGCAAAAGGAAATGTCCCCGCCAGGAGAGCAGTGAGTCAGAATGGACTTCTCCCCATGCCACACACACACCCTAAGCCTGGTTCTAGAAGGGATGTGTCCCCAAGAGGAGATGGGTTGCAGCTACAGGACAACTTGCCCTTTGGTCTCCTCATGGTAAGGCTTGAAAGTGCTCAACTTAACAGGAACCAGAGTGGACAACGCAGCTAAGCCTGAGAGCACTGCTAGCCAGCTGGCCCAGTCTGCATGGTGCACTGGAACAGCAAAGCACCTCAGGGATCGCCTGGTATGTCTCAGTGTCATTGCTGCCTCCTAGATGGTGGAGGTTGAAGGGAAACAGAAGCAGAGTTAAGCAGTAAGGATCAAAGAAGGAAGACATCTTGTGGTGGGCAAAGCCACCCAGAAACAGATCTGACCACCTTGGATGATAGTGAGATTCCCACCAAGAGGGGCACGCAAGCATCTTTTGGCAGAGCTCCGAGTAGGAAATTCAGGCTTCAGATAAAGAAGCCTTATCCAGATCTGGGGTTCTGGGATTGAGGGGAAGACTCATTTTAGACTCAGTGCCATGAGAACTCAGAGTCCACGGAAAGAGAAATACATAAACACATAATCACAATACAGCATGAGAAGACATAGGGAGCAGAGGGGTTAAGAGTGTGGGCTGTAAAGCCAGTTAGGCTTGGGCTCAGATCCCGTGACGTGGTGGGTACTGTGAGGAGAGAGAGAGTGAACCACTGCACATAATGTTGCTGGCATGGTGCCAGTAGGTAAGGGGAAGTCATTGCTAGTGCAAGGCACCTGACTGCAAAGGGCTCTGGGAAGATGCAGCTCTGCGCTGGGGATCAGGGAAGCTTCAGAGAAGGACAAGCAGGAGCTCCAGGGGGACAAGGGGTCAAGGGCATTCCAGGCTAAGGGGAAGAGCATGGGCAGAGAGAAATCAGATGAGCAGTGGGATATGCTGAAGTTGGATGAGTGAGACGTAAGAACGGGAGCTTGGAGGCAGGGGCTAAGATAGCACGTGGTCTCTCACCTGTCCTGCCCCACATGCAAGGGGTGTATCTTTCCTTACTCTCCACAAAGGGCACTACAGTCCTCCCTCCCCATCTAATAATGTCTTTGCTGTTCTTGATTCTACCCATTTAACAACTCCTGGCCTTCTCCATTCCTCCTCAGACCCATTCTGCTGCCTCCGAGCTTACATCCCTCCAAGCTATTCTGCACACGGATGCAAGAAAGCCCCATCCTAAGGTGCAGACCAACCATGGTCACTTCCCTTCCTAAGACGCTTCGCTAGTTTCCCATCACCAACAACAAACTTCATCCATTCTCTCATCTCCATAAATTTTACCATCTCTGCCCACCACCCAATATACCACATGCTTAATGGCTTTAAAAAAAATTGACTTCATTCAAAAATATCCATGAAATTATAGGTAGAGTATACTGGCTATATTTACCCTAATACACACTGAAATAAAACCACAAGTATTAAAGTAAACCAGGTGTGGGGCACGTGGGGGGCTCAGGCAGTTAAGAGTCAAACTCTTGATTTCAGCTCAGGCCATGATCTCAAGGTTCATGGGATTGAGCCCCCTGTTGGGCTCTGTGCTGGCAGCATGCCACCTGCTTGGGATTCTCTCTTTCCATCTCTCTCTGCCCCTCCCCCTGACTCTCTCTCTCTCCTCTCTCTCTCTCTCTCTCTCTCTCTCTCTCAAGTGTGTGTGTGTGTGTGTGTGTGTGTGTGTGTGTGTGTGTGTGTTTCAGTCTGTAACAGAAACTATCCATTCTCTGACCATATCCCCTTTTTCTTGCTAATTCAGGGAGTGTTGGCTTGACTTCCACCTGCCCCCACCTGGCTGGCCTGCCCCCTGGGCCCAGGCTGACCTGGTGGAGAGGAGGGCTCAGGAACTCCACAGAGAAGTGGCTGATACCAACACCAATGATTCTCAGCAAACACCTTGGCAGATCTTGGTTGACAGGTAAAATGGGTCCAGTGCTGGTAAGTGTTTACAACTGGCTCTGCGGGGAAACTCTGATTTGTAGCATTTACTGATTCCTGTGGTGCAAATACCTCTAACACAGCTGATTTTAAGCTTTCTACCTGATGTCACTGAAGCTGGAGTTGGGAAGAGATGCTCTCCCAGTAGGCATGAGCCTGCTTTGTATACCACTGAGTGCGGCCCAGGAGAAGCCTTCTAAGAGGGTCCTTAAGTTCTGGGAGATGCAAGGAGGAAAAGAGTGGAGTGGAAAGGGAGCTTGGGAGATATTTACTAACCTGAAGCTCACTGAAACCCAAGTGGGTGCAGGAGGCGGAAAGTCCTCTGAGTATGTGCCCAAGGATCCTTGGGGTGGGCCACGGCTGAGGCCAGTCCCTAAGAAGGCAGCAAGTCCCAGCGCAGAAGGAGACAGAAAGCCCTAACCACCCAGTTTTCCTGTCTTGCCTGAGGCTTGGTCCCATCCTTCTCCTTGTAGAAATAACTCCTCTACAGAAGCCAGGGAAGGATCAGATTCTGCCGATCCACAAAATCTGGTAGCCGAAGAGCTCACTAAATGAAGAACTGAAAGAGCATTCTTCCTGAAGGACAGACACAGCTGGTTCTCTTCCCTGACAGAAAAGCCCAAGGCTAAAGCCCCAGAGCCCCAGGTCCTTCTCCGGGCTGCCCAACACTATTGACGTTGTGGGTCTGGAGTCGGACATTTGCTTCTCATGTACTTGACCCCCAAAACTCACGGAGTCAGTTGGAATAGTTGGGCATCTTTGCTTCCAGGGTTCCAGGAGACAGTGTGTGGCAGGGAAGCTCTGTGCCCTGGAGAGCTGGCGCCAGTGCCGTGACTCTGCCCTCTAGGGGGGATGTGGAATTGGACTCTAGGCTCTTCCTCCATGCACTCATGAGAGTCACAAAAGCACTGTGCAAGCGGCAAAACCTTGAGCGGAAGTGAGCAATGGGATAGTGATGCCCTGCCCACTCAAGATCCCTGGGGGAAAGCTCCTGCTTGTTAGCTCAATGCCAACCTCCTACTGTGTCTGTGAACCATCTCTGCCCTCAGAGGGCTTCTAATCCTAGCAGGGAGACAAGGCACACGAGAAGCCGATTTTGCTCATCCTCTCCTGGTTTCTGCCACTGTGGACAATACTCCTAAGGAATGGCTCCTTACAAGGAATGACCTGTTTATGTACACAGTCTCCCAGAATATAATGACTCAAGAGGAGTAACCGCCAATGCAACGGTAGTTCTGATGACTTCACAATCTTTGAGAAACAAGAGAAGACATGGGACTGAGAGTTGATAGACCTAGCTCCTAGAGTTGAATTCCAGCTCTGCTAACTTACTAGCTCAGTGGGCAAGGTACTGACTCTCCCTGAGCCTCAGTTTTCCTACCTGTAAGGTGGGCAGAGTGATCCTGATCCTGTGTGTTAACCTAAAAGTGATGTCAAGAACTTAGCTGAGTTAGTAAGTATGAAATGGGAGCTCCCTGTTAAGGTATGAAGGTTGATGAGTGCTAATTTGGCTGGACCATAGAGTTGGGTTCCTAGAAAGGCATGAAGAATATTAGAAATTATAAAGATGTGGGTTAAAACAAAAAGCAATCTTTTTTTAAATTCATGTAAAATACATATGACTTTATAGCAAAAGTAACATTTTATTGTTGGGTTTATTACATATGTGGATGTAAGACATATGATAATGACATGAAGAATGAGAAGAAATGGATCTGCGTGGTTGCAAAGTTCTTAGAATTTCTGTCAGATGGTACAATATTAGCTCTAATCAGCCTGTGGAAAGTTAATGATGCATATTGCATTCTTTAACCACCAAAAAGGTTATGCAAAGAGATATCACGAAAGAGCCAATAGATAAATGGGAAAAAAATTCTAAAATAAATATTCAACTAACCCCAAAGAAGACAGGAAGGTAGGAATAGAGGAACATAAAACAAAAACAAAGGGTAAAATAAGTATGAGCCAAATAAAATGGTAGACTTCAACCCTAAATCATTACATTGGTGATTACATTAAATGTAAATGGACCTGTGTTGCACCTCAAAGGCCAGCTCACATTCCAAGATTTACTAGAAGTCAAGAACCATACATCAGTGTGGTTGTACTGATGTATTAAGGATGCAAATCTGAGATTATAAGGAAAAAAGACAGGTGGAGTCTGGAGGAATCCATAAGCTTACTTCTGCTTGTCCCCTTCCATGAGAGACCACACAGAGCGCACTTTTCCATCAGCCATGAAAATGTAGCAACCCAGAAGCCCATTAGAAACTCAGTACCCAAGATTTTTACTGAGGGCAGAAACCAGCCTGGCCTCTGTCAAAATTCCAGATTCCCTAAAGGAAAGCAGATGTTCTGGGCACAGTGAATCATCCTCATTAGTTAGCTGTTGACTAGGAATACTCCAAGAGCCAAATTTCCCAGAAGCCAATCAAAAGTCAAATTTTCAGGATGCCTGGGTGGCTCAGTCAGTTAAATATCTGACTCTTGGTTTCGGGTCAGGTCATGATCTCATAATTCATGGGTTTGAACCCCACATCAGACTCTGCATTGACAGTGTGGGACCTACTTGGGATTCTCCCTCTCTCTCTCTCTCTCTGTTTCTCCCTTGCTCATTTCTCTCTCTCTCTCCCTCTCTCTCTCTCTCTCTCTCTCTCTCTCTCTGTCTCTCTCTCCCTCTCTCAAAATAAATAAACTTAAAAAAAAGACCTTTCTAAGGCTATGTTCAGTTATGCTATTTTAACTCTTTTCTGCACAGTACTAAATACTCCAGTTAAAAGCGATTGTCAGATGGAACAACAGAGCAAGACCCCACTACCTGCTGTCTACAAAAATTGCATTTTAAATATAAAGGCACAGGATGAAAATAAATCGATGGGAAAAGATATACTATGTAAATATAACGATAAACATTTCACAGCAATTCAGCAGGAAGACAGTACAACTTTGTGTGAACACAGAATTACGAGTTGAAGATACATGAAGGAAAATTTGCTATCATTAAAGAGAGAAACAGATCCACAATCATAGTTGGAGATTCTAACACAGGCTTCTCAGTAATTGATAGGTCAAGTAGATCAAAACCAGCAAGGACGTAGAAGACTGGAATCACCATGACTTAACTGACACAGAACACTATATCCAATAAATGCAGAATACACATTTTCCCCAAACACACACATAATATGGCCACTGAGATACACTATATGCTTGGCCAGTGAATCAATACATTGTAAGAACTGAAATGTTAAAAAATATGTTTTCCAACTACAATGGAATTAAGTTAAGGGATTTACCCAGGGGATACAGAAGTGCTGATGCATAGGGGCACATGCACCCCAATGTTCATAGCAGCACTGTCAACAATAGCCAAATCATGGAAAGAGGCTAAATGTCCATCAATTGATGAATGGATCAAGAAGATGTAGTATATATATATATATATATATACAATGGAGTACTACATGGCAATGAGGAAGAATGAAATCTGGCCATTTGTAGCAAAGTGGATGGACTTTGAGGGTGTCATGCTAAGCGAAATAAGTCAGGCAGAGAAGGATAGATACCATGTGTTTGCACTCATAGGTCTAACAGGAGAGACCTGGCAGGGGACCATGGGGAGAGGAAGAGGGAAAGAGTGTGGGGGAGAGTGAGTGACACAGATCAAGGGAGACTATTGAATACTGAAAACAAACCATGGATTGAAGGGGGAAGGGGGAGGGAGAGGGGGATGATAGTCATGGTGGGGGGCACTTGTGGGAAGAAGCACTGAGTGTTATATAGAACCCAATTTGACAGTAAACTATTTTTAAAAAACTCATAACGATAATGTACCTAGGAAAACATATTTAAAAATTAAACAACACAGGGGCACCTGGATGGCTCAATCAGTTAAGCATCCAACATCAGCTCAGGTCATGATCTCACAGTTCATGGGTTTAAGCCCCATGTTGGGCTCTGTGCTGACAGCTCAGAGCCTGGAGCCTGCTTCAAATTCTGTGTCACCCTCTCTCTCTGTTCCTCCCCCACTTGTAGTCTGTCTCTTTCTCAAAAATAAATAAAGATTTTTAAAAATCAAAAAAACTAAACAGCACATTTCTGAATAATCCATGGATCAAAGAAAGAGTCACAGAGGAAATTATAAAAACTCTTTAATTGGGTAGTAATGAAAATGCAACATATTAAAAGTTGTGGGATGCAGTTAAAGCAGTGCTAGTTGGAGATTTATAGTGTTTAATGTTTATGTTATTAAGAAAGAAAAAAAAGAGAGAAGTCTAAATCAGTGACTCAAGTTTTCATCTTTAGAAACTAGATAAAGAACACCAAGATCAGGAGCATCTGGCTGGCTCACTTGGTAGAACATGTGACTCTTTATCTCAGGGTTGTGAGTTCAAGCCCCACACTGGGTGTGGAGCCTACTTAAAACAAAAACAAACAAACAGAAAACAACAACAAGATTTACCCAAAGTAAGCAAAAAGAAGAAAATAATAAAAATAAAAGCAAAAATCAATCAAATAAATAACAACACAGAGCAAATTAACAAAACTGAAAATTGATTGCTTGAAAGATTAACAAAATTGATAAGATCCTAGCTAGATGGATAAAGGAAAAAAGGATTGTCACTATAGATTCTACAGACATTAACATAAAAAGAGAAATAACCAATGGACTAGAGAAGCGATCACAAGGAAAATTAGAAAACATTCTAAGATTAACGAAAATGAAGACCCAACACACAATGGGACGCAGCAGCACTTCAGGGGCATGTGTATCTGTACACACCTGTATGTAACAAAAAAGAAAATAGAAAAAAATTGATGAAAACCAAAGTTGGCTCTTTGAAAAGACCAACAAAACTGACCAATTTTTAGCAAGACTGGCCCAGAAAAAAAGGGTCTGTAAAATTGGGAATGAAAGAGGAGACATTACTACCATCCTTATAGAAATGCAAAGGATCATGGGGGAATACTATAAATAACTATGTATACCAACAAAACAGACAACCGATAGAATAGACAGAACTCCAAGAAGGGCACAAAGTATCAAAATTGACTCAAGAGCAACTCAAAACTCTTAATAGACATAACAAGTAAAGATATTGAGTTCATAATAATAATGTTTTTAAAAAACCCACATTCAAAGAAAAGCCCAGGCTCAATGGCTTCTCTGGTGAATTCTGCCAAACATTAAAGAAAAACTAACATCTAACTCTTCACAGACAGAATCTTCCAAAATATAGGAAAGGATGCAATGTTTTCCAAGTCATTCTATGAGATCAGCATTCCTCTGACACCGAAGCCAGACAAAAATATCACAAAAAAACTACATACCAATATCTCTTATAAATATAGGCACAAAAATTCTCAGCAAAATATTAACAAACGGAATTTAGCAGCATATAACAGTTATTACACACCATGACCAAGTGGGATTTATCCCAACAATGCAAGGTTGGGATAACATACAAAAGCCAACCAATATAATATATCAATAGAATAAAGTGAAAAGACCATATAATCACCCCAGTAGGTGATGATATAAAAACCATTTGACAAACTTCAATACTAGGCATATAGTCCTCACCCTGATAAGAGCATCTACAAACAACCCACAAGTAAGAACACACTTAGTAGTGAAAGACTGAACACTTGCCCCTAAGATCAGGAACAAGACAATGATGTCTATTCACATTACTTCTACTCAACATTTTACTGGAGGTTCTAGCCAGGACAGTCAGGCAAGAAAAAGAAATAAAAGGCATCCAGATTGGAAAGGAAGAAATAAAACCATCTCTATTTGCTGATTACATGATATTTATAGAAAATCCTAAATAACACACACACACACACACACACACACACACACACACACACACACACTAAGGCTAATAAATGAGTTCAGCAAGGTTGCAGAATAAAGAACAACATAAAAAAGGGGGTGGCTGGTGGCTCAGTCAGTTAAGCATCTGGCTGGGTTTCAGCTCAGGTCATGACCTTACAGTTTGTGGATTTGAATCCTGCATCAGGCTCCACTCTGATAGTGCAGAGCCTGATTGGGGTTCTCTCTCTGCCTCTCTCAAAGTAAAATAAACTTTAAAAAAGTAGTTATAGGGGAACCTGGGTGTCTCAGTTGGTTAAGTGTCCAACTCTGATCTCAGCTCAGGTCTTTTTAAAAAATGTTTTGGGGCATCTGGGTGGCTCAATCAGTTAAGCCTCTGACTTCGGCTCAGGTCATGATCTCATGTTCGTGGGTTCAAGCCCCGTATCGGGCTCTGTGCTGACAGCTAGCTCAGAGCCTGGAGCCTGCTTCCGATTCAGTGTCTCCCTCTCTCTCTGCCCCTCCCCCACTCATGCTCTGTCTCTCTCTGTCTCACAAATAAATAAAACATTAAAAAATTTTTATAAAAATAAATAAATAAATGTTTTAATTTCTTTTTGAGAGAGGGAGAGAGTATATTAGCAGGGGAGGGGCAGGGGAGGGGCAGGGGACAGAAGATCCGAAGTGGGCTCCGTGCTGAGAGCAGAGATCCCCATGCAGGGCTCAAATTCACGAACCACGAGATCATGACCGAAGCCAAAGTTAGACACTTAACCGACTGAGCGACCCACACACCACTCAGCTCAGGTCTTCAGGCCTTGATCTCAGGGTCATGAGTTCAAGCTCCATATTGTGCTCCATCCTGGGTGTGGAGCCTAATTTAAAAAATAAAATAAAATAAAATAAAAAATAAAAAACAATTCTATTTCTACATACTAGGAATACACAATCTGAAAATAAAATTAAGAAAACAATTCCATTTACAGTAGCACCAAAAGAGAATAAAATAATAATAAATAAAATAGCCAAGAATAAATTTAATCAAGTAGGTGAAGGAATTGCATACTGAAAACTATAAAACATTGTTGGAAGAAAGAAGACCTAAAAAAAAAACCGGGAAGACATTCCATGTTCAAGTTAAGAAACTTAATATTGTTAAGATGGCAATCTTCCCCAAGTTGATCAAAAAATTCAATGCAATCCCAACGGAATATCAGCTGGCTTTTTTTTGTAGAAATTGACAAGCTGACTCTAAAATTTATATGGACATTCAAGGGACCCAGAAGAGTCAAAATAATCTTGAAAAAGAACAAAGCTCAAGGACAAACACTTCCCAAGTTCACAACTTACTACAAACTAATCAAGGAAGTGTGGTCCTGGCATAAGAGAGACATATCAATCAATGGGATAGAATTGAGAGTCAAGAAGTAAACCCTCACATTTACAGTCTATTGATTTTTTGACAAGGGTGCCAAGGCCATTCAATAGGAAATAATAATCTTTTCAACAGATACTTATATGCAAAAGAAAGAAGTCAAACCCCTACCTCCCACCATATACAAAAATTAACTCAGAATGGATCTGAGACCTAAAAGTAAAAGCTAAAATTATAAAATAGGAGAAGGAAACCTAGGGGTAAAACTTCATAACCTTGGATTTAAAAATGGATTTTTAGACATGGCACCAAAAGCACCAACAACCAAAGAGAAGACAGACTGAATTCATTGACACCTAACATGTTTTGCTGCAAACAATGTCATTAAGAAAGGGAAAAGATAAGACACAGAAAAGGATAAAATAATTGCAATTTATATATCTGATAAGGGACTTGTATCTCAAATATGTAAAGAGCGTTTACAATTCAAGCAGATTCCAGGGTCTGAGCTGTCAGCACAGAGCCCGATACAGGGCTCGAACTTACAAACTTTGAGATCATGACCTGAGCCAAAGTCAGACGCTTAACTGACTGAACCACCCAGGCGCCTCTGGACTATTATTTAGCAATAAAAAGAGAGGAAGTACTGACATATGCTACATGATGAAAAGAGAAATAACTTAATTCTGAATTAGGCAGAGAATCGGATTTCTCCAAATCTCCAAAGAAGATGCTCAAACGACCATTAAGCATGTGTAAAGATGCTCAGCATCAATGGGAAATGCAATCAAAATCAGAACGATAGTACTTTATACCCACTATAAAGGCTACAATTAAAAGGACATTAAAAAAAACTTATTATAATAGATATCATGAGGATATGGAAAAACTAGAACTCACATGCAATGCAGGTAAAACATAAAAGGGTATGGCTGTTTTGGAAAATAGTCTAACAGTTCCTCAAAAGGTTAAACATATGGCCCTACAATTCAGCTCCAGGGCATTTAACCCAGAGAAATTAAGACACGCAAAAGTTTGTATGTAAATGTTCCTAGAAACATTGTTCATAATAGCCAAAAGGTGGAAACAACCCAAATATCCATCAACTAATGAGTGGCTAAATAAAAGCAAATATATCCACACAATGGTCTATTATTAAAAAAAAATTTTTTTTTAATGTTTGTTTTTGAGAGAGAGAGACAGAGCGCAAGCAGGGCAGGGGCAGAGAGAGAAGGACACAGAATCTGAAGCAGGCTCCAGGGTCTGAGCTGTCAGCACAGAGCTGGATGTGGGGCTCAAGCCACAAACTGAGAAATCATGACCTGAGCCAAAGTCGGACACTTAACCGAATGAGCCACCCAGTTACCCCTGGACTATTATTTAGCAATAAAAAGGAAGGAAGTATTGACATACACTACATGATGAATCTTTAGCAAATAGGTTCAATAAAAGTCACAAAGGATCACATATTGTATGATTTTATTTAAGTGAAATGTCAAAAATGAACAAATCTATAAAGACAGAAAGTATATTAGTGGTTATGTAGGTTTGGGGGCAGGTGAAGAGGAAGAGAGGGCAAAGAGGAGTGACTGCTAATGAATACATTTTTTTAGGAAGAGCAGGCAATAAAAGTGTTCTGAAGTTGTTGATAGAGGGGCCCCTGGGGGGCTCAGTCGGTTAAGCATCTGACTTCGACTCAGGTCATGATCTTGTGGTTTGTGGGTTCCAGCCCCTCACTGGACTCTGTGCAGACAGTTCGGAGCCTAGAGGCTGCTTCAGATTCTGTGTCTCCCTCTCTCTCTTCCCCTCCCCTGCTTGCACTCTGTGTGTATCTCTCTCTCAAAAATAAATAAACTTAAAAAAATTTTAATAATACAATAAAATAATTCATTGTGTTCTTTACACAACTTTGTGAATACTAAAAATCATTGAGTCGTGCCTTTCAAGTGGATTTCTAGAGTATGGAAATAAATTTCAATAAAGCTGCTATAAAAAAATAAGGGAATATTATAAGCAATTTTGATGAGAAAATTCAGCAAGTTAGGTGAAATGAACATATTTCTTGAAATATAAAACTTGCCAAAGATGTGCCAGAAAATCTGATTCTCTTAATAGCTATTAAATAGATTGATTTCATTGTCAAAAGTCTTTCCATGTCTCTTCAATAAATGGTGTTGGAGGGAACTGGACAGTTACATGAAATTTGACCATGTAATCACCCCGTATACAAAAATAAAGTTGAAATGGATTGAAGTCCTAAATTTAAGACCTGAAACCATAAACTCCTAAAAGAAAACACAGGCAGTAATCTCTTGGGCATCAGTCTTAGCAATATTTTTTTGGATCTCATCAGGTAAGGTAAACAAAAATAAATGTAAAAAATTGAGACCACATCAAACTGAAAAGCTTTTGCACAATGAGGGAAACCATCAAAACAGAACTAAAAGGCATCCTATTAAATGGGAGAAGATATTTACAAATGATATATCCTTGGGGGGGGTTAATATCCAAAGTATATAAAGAGCTCATACAGTTCAACACCACAAAACCCACTCCAATTTTTTAAAATGTTTTTTTAATGTTTATTTATTTTTGAGAGAGTGGAGGAGGGGGGTGGGCAGAGAAAAAAGGGGACAGAGGATCTGAAGCAGGTTCTGGGCTGACAGCAGAGAGCCCGATGTGGAGCTCAAACTCAGTAACCATGAGATCGTGACCTGCACCAAAGATGGACACTTAACTGACTAAGCCACCCAGGCGCCCCCAAATAATCCAATTTAAAAAATGAGCAGAAGACCAAAAGAATTGACATTTTTTTCCAAAGAAGTCATGCAGATGGCCAACAAACATTTGAGAAGATGTTCAACATCACTATGGAAAAATGCAAATCAAAACTACCATGAGAGATTACCTCACACCAGTCAGAATGTCTAGTATCAACAATTTAAGAAATGACAAATGTTGGTGAGGATGTGGGAAAAAAACGAACCCTTGTGCACTGTTGGTGGGAATGTAAATGGGTGCAGCCACTATAAAAATATTATAAAATTTCCTTAAAAAATTAAAGATAGAAATATGACTCAACAATTCCACTTCTGGGTTTCTACCCAAAGAAAATAAAGGCACTAATTCAATAACATATATATGCACTCTGATGTTCATTTCAGCATTATTACAATAGCCAAGATATGGAAGCAACCTAAGTGTCCATCAATAAATAATCAGATAAAGAAGATGTGGTATATATACAATGGAATATTACCCAGCCATAAAAAAAAAGCAATTTTGCCATTCGCAACATGAACGGACCTGGAGTGTATTATGCTAAGTAAAATAAGTCTGAAAGAATAAGACAAATAATGTATAATTTCACTCATATTAGAGTCTAAAAAAATGAACAAACAAAAAAAACCACTCATAAATACAGAGAATAAACAGGTGTTTGCCAGAGGGGAGGGTGGTTGGGGGTGGGCGAAATAGGTGACGGAGATTAAGAAATACAACCTTCCAGTTATACAATAAGTCATGCGGATTTAAAGTATGGGGGGGGTGTGCCTGGGTGCCAGGATGAGCCTCCGATTTCCGCTCAGGTCATGATCTCACAGTTGGTGAGTTCGAGCCCTGCATTGGGCTCTATGCTCGTGGTTCAGAGCCTGCTTAGGATTTTCTTTCTCTCCCCTCCCCACTTCTCTCAAAATAAAAAAATGAACTTTTAAAAATTTTTAATAAGAAAAAATTCAATTCCTTGGGGCACCTAGGTGGCTCAGTTGTTTAAGTCTCCAACTTTTGATTTCAGCTAAGGTCATGATCTCATGGTTCTTGAGATCGAGCCCTGCATTGGGCTCTCTGCTGAGCATGGTTTCCCATTCTCCCTCTCTCTCTGTCCCTCTGCTCTCTCAAAACAAATAAAGCATTTTAAAAAAACCCAAAAATTTAATTCCTCCAATAGTGTCAAAATAAAATTGTTAGGAATAATTTTGATCAAAGATACATAAGATCTGAACTTTAAAACTATAAAACATTGCTCAATGAAATTATAGAGAGCCATACATCCTCAGTTGGTTAAGCATCCAACTTCAGCTCTGGTCATGATCTCACGGTTTGAGCGTTGGAGGCCCACATCAGTCTCTGTGCTGACAGCTCAGAGCCTGGAGCCTGCTTCAGATCCTGTGTCTCCCAATCTCTCTGCCCCTCCCCAACTCATGTGTCTTTCTCTCTCTTAAAAATAAAATAAACATTAAAAAATATATTTATACTACTTGACTTCAAAGTTTACTATAAAACTACAGTAAACAAGGCAGAGTGATATAAAGATAATCATACTGGGGCACCTGGTTGGCTCAGTTGGTTAAGTGTCTGACTCAATTTTGGCTCAGGTCACGATTTCACAGTTTCTGAGATTGAGCCCCAACTGGGGCTGCTTGGGATTCTTTCTCTCCCAAACTCTCTTCCCCTCCCCTGCTCATGCTTAGTCTCTCTCTCTCTCTCTCTCTCTCTCTCTCTCACTCAAAATAAATAAGTCAACAAAAAAATAAGGTAATCATATATATCAAAGGAACTCTACTGTGTGCATTTAAGTGGTCAATGGATTTTGACCAATGTGCCAAAGCAATTCAATAGGAAAAGAAAATGTTTTCAATAAGTATGTAAAACAATGGGATATCCATAAGGGAAAAAATGAACTCCTAAGTGATTTCACACCATACACAAAAATTAATTCAAGAGGGGGGTCATAGACCTAAACAAAATAGCTAAAACCACAGAGTTTACAGAAGACACCATAGTAAAAATATCTTTACAACCTGAGGGTAGACAAAACATTCTTAGACAGAATACATAAAACAATAACATCAAAAGAAAAAATATATATCAGATTCCATCAAAACTAAAAACATCTGCTCATCAGAGGGCACCATGAAAGCAAATTTCAGGAGATAGAGTGACTGGAACTCTCCTGCCTTGCTAGTAGAAATGTAAATGGTACGAAAGCATTAGTAAAGAGTCCAGCAGTTTCATTTAAAATAATCACCACTGGAGCACCTGGGTGGCTCAGTCAGTTAAGTATACAACTTCAGCTCAGGTCATGATCATTGGCTTGAGCCCCACATTGAGCTCTGGGCTGACAGCTCAGAGACTGGAGCCACTTCAGATTCTGTGTCTCTCTCTGTCTGCCCCTCCCCTCCTCATGCTCTTTCTCTCTCAAAATAAATAAATAAACATTGAAAAAATTAAAAAACAAAATAAAATATAAAATAATTATCTATTTATCCTATGACCCAGCAATTCCACTTTTTAGGTATTTATCCAAGAGAAATGAAAACATATGTTGATCATACAACACATACACGAATGTTTGTATCAGCTTTATTTGATGCAATAAAAGAGTGTAAACAACCCAATGTTCATCATCAGAGAATGGGTAAGTAAATTGTGCTGTGCTGTGTGTACAATGAAATACTACTCAGCCATAAAAAAGGAACAAGCTACAGATCCAAACACTACTGCATGCCTGAATCCCAAAACATTATGCTGAATGAAAATAGTCTTATATAAAGTATTTCATTTGTATGACGTTCTGTATTAGGGTCATGTATATTGGGGGAAAAAGCAGGATAGTGCTTGCCTTTGGAAGGTAGAGATAGGAAACCATAAATAATGGGATGCATGCTATGATGTTATGGGTGAAGAGTATTGACATCTGTGTCTTATTTTACAATGCATCAGAAATAGGGGCACCAGGATGGCTCAGTCGGTTGAGTGTTCGACTTTGGCTCAGGTCATGATCTCACGGTTTGTGGGTTCAAGCCCCACATCGGGCTCTGTGCTGACAGCTAGCTCAGATCCTGGAGCTTGTCTTCAGATTCTGTGTCTCCCTCTTTCTCTGACCCTCCCCTGCTCATGGTCTCTCTCTCTCTCCCTCTCTCTCTCTCTGTCTCTCTCTCTCTCTCTGTCTCTCAAAAATAAATAAAACATTTAAAAAAAGAAAGTGGGTTGGTGGAGGAACAGATGGATAGGTTGGTAGATATGTGATAAAACAAATACAATAAAAAATTTTTGATGTGGAATCTAGAGACACCTGGGTGGCTCAATCGGTTAAGCATTCGACTCTTGATCTCAGCTCAGGTCTTGATTTCAGGTTCGTGAGTTCAGCCTCCACGTTGGGCTCTACACTGGACACGGAGCCTACTAAAAAAAAAAAGAATTCTAATTGCTGATATTTGGGTGCTCACATACATCTTTTCAACTTTTTTGTATGTTTGAAATATTTTATAATATAATAGTGGTGAAAATGAAATGTTAGGAAGACAAAGACAATAAAATTTTTTTTAATTTTTAAATTTTTTTAATGTTTTATTTATTTTTGATACAGAGAGAGACAGAGTATGAGAGGGGGAGGGTCAGAGAGAGGGTGACACAGAACCGGAAGCAGGCTCCAGGCTCTGAACTAGCTGTCAGCACAGAGCCTGAGTGGGGCTCGAACCCACGAACGTGAGATCTGACCTGACCTGAAGCCGGAGGCTTAACCGACTGAGCCACCCAGGCGCCCCTTAAATTTTTAAATGTTTTTTAATTTTATTTTTTAGAGACAGCGCGAGCCGGGGAGGGTCAGAGAGAGAGGGAGACACAGAATCCGAAGCAGGCTCCAGGCTCTGAGCTGTCAGCACACAGCCCGATGCAGGGCTCGAATCCACGAACTGTGAGATCATGACCTGAGCTCAAGCCGGATGCTTAACCGACTGAGCTACCCAGGCGCCCCAAGAAAAAAATTTTAAATAAAATAAAAACAAAAGCTGGGAGAACTCATTGCACAAGAAATTCCAAAGAAGTTCTTCAGGCTGAAGTATTATGAAGAAGGTTAATAACAGATGTGGAAGACCTCTTTACTGAAACTACAAAAACTGTTCAGAGAAAGTAAATAAGATCAAAACAAATAGAGACATAATTCAGTTTTATAGGCTTTGCCCAGCATGAGCTTTACGAAAGGACAAAGCTCAATGTGCATGTACTTAGCAAGAGTCCGCTTGTATCACACCTGCTAATGTCCCATTGGCCAAAGATAGTCACGTGGCTAAAACCAGAATCAATGAGGAAGTGTAAACACAATAGCGTGAATACCAAGAGACGTGGTTTGTTCCCAGAATAACACTCCACCATGGTCCGCTCACTGGCTACCTCATGCTTCTTGTCTCTCCCCCATACAAAACACAGTTACTGTCAGACTTTGTAACCTGTGAGAACGTGGTAAAGGTCAAACCATCCTAGCAAAAAGTCTGAATTCTGGACCAATCAATTTTTGTTTTTCAGTAGTCTTTATCTTTTAGAGCAGCATTAGGTGCACAGCAAAATTGAGAAGATACAGAGATTTCCCATGCACCGTCTCCCCTCACACATCCATAGCATCCTCCATTATCAACACCCCCCAACAGAGGGGTACGTTTGGTACAATTGATGAATATACATGGACATGTCATTATCACCCAGCGTCCTTGGTTTACGTTTTTTTCTTTGTTTAATGTTTCTTTATTTTTTAGAGAGGGAGACACAAAGTACGAGCAGGTGAGAGGCAGAGAGAAAGGGAGACCCAGAATCTGAGGCAGGCCAGGCTGTCACCACAGAGCCCCACATGGGGCTTGAACGCGTGGACACTGAGATCGTGACCTGAGCTGAAAGTCAGACGCCTAACCAACTGAGTCACCCAGGCGCCTCTGTCCATTTTGAAGGATGTTACAATGGCATTATGAACATATTACCTCTCCCAAAAAACCTTTATTTATTTAGAGGCAAACTAAAGCACATGGGATAAAATGATAGTGGCCTGGGATTTACTTTAATATAATATCGAAGGGGCACCCAGCTGGCTCAGTCCGTTAAGCATCAAACTCTTGATCTCAGCATAAGATCGAGACTCACAGGGGGCTCTGGGCTGACAGTGCAGAGCCTGCTTGGGATTCTCTCTCTCTCTCCCCCTGTCTCTGCCCCTCCCCATCTTGGGCACACATGTCCACGCGCACTCTCTCTCACAATAAATAAACTTCAAAAATAAATAAAATAAGGGGCACCTCAGTGGCTCAGTTGGTTGAGAGTCCAACTCTTGATTTCCACTCGGGTCATGATCTCATGGTCATGAGATAAAGCCCTGAGTCGGGCTCTGTGCTGAGCGTGAAGCTTGTTTGGGGCTCTCTCTCTTCCCCTCCTCCGCTTGCACTCTCTCTCTCAAAATAAACATAAATAAAAGCTTTAAAAGTGAATAAAATAAAATAATACCAAAAAGTGGGCTGGAAACATCATGCTATGAACAACAGGATATTGATTATTATTGAAACAGAGTGGTGAGCGCATCCTTTGTATCAGCTTGACGTGTTGTAAAACGTTTAAGAAAGAAAGAAGAAGAAACAGATCATGCTGTGGTGACATGGGGCTAAATAATACTCACGGCTGTCCTTGGCCCCGTTGTATCTTCTAGCACAAGCTCTTCTGGGGTAATTTGCGCACAAAGGAAGCATTGAGGGTAAGTAATTGGGCTTTAGACTCAAACCTCAGTGCAGAACCTCCCCCATCCCCTGCCCTTGGCTCAGCCTGCATTTCCCTGAGCTCATTAGCCCTCAAGAACCTCAAGCCCAAAAAACCCTTCATTTGGCTGCTCAGGATTATTTTTTAAAGGCCAGACCTGGGGGCCCCTGGGTGGCTCAGTTGGTTAAACGTCTGATTCTTGATTTCGGACCAGGTCATGATTTCACAGTTTGTGGGTTCCAGCCCTGCCTCAGGCTCCCCGCTGACAGTGCGGAGCCTTCTTGGGATTCTTTTTCTCCCTCTCTCTCTGCCTCTCCCCTGCTCACTCTTTGCCTCAATCAACCAATCAGTCAATGCCAAACCTGAATCTGGCCCACTACCCCTCCGGACGTGGAGTCAAGGCGTCTTTGCCAAGATATCTAGGGTGAAGCTGGCCTCAGATGTCCTCCTCCGTGTCCTGGGCCTGGCTGCCACAGGGGAGGCAGAGGGTGAAAATGCGATGTTCTGGAAAGTGATGAGCCGATTCAACAGGGGATCCCGATACACGTTTACATATGTAATTATCTGATGCCTGAAATGTGCTTCAACATATAATGAGAGTCTATTAAAAAAAGAAATAACAAGTACTGGTGATGATGTGGGGAAATGGAAATCCTGACGGCATGTTCTTTTTTGTTTTATGTTTATTTTTTTTTTGAGAGAGAGAACGTGAGGGTGAGGGGCAGCAAGAGAGGGAGATACAGAATCCAAAGCAGGCTCCAGGCTCCAAGCTGTCAGTACAGAGCCTGATGTGGGGCCCGAACCATTAACTGTGAGATCCTGACCTCAGCCAAATTCAGAGGCTTAACCGACTTTGCCGCCCAGGGGCCCCCGGTCACTGGTGCTAATACGTCATTGGTAGGAATGTTAGAACGGTGCACCCTCTGTGAAAAATAGTGCCGGCAGTTCCTCCAAATGTTGAAAACACAATTACCAGTATGAGTCAGTAGGTTCAGCTTATCTTTTTATTTTCTGTATTTTGATGCTTTGACATCTGGGGCTTTGTTGGTACCAAAGAGACTGCTCCTCCTGTGGTTAGCTAATTCCTAGGGATAACAAACACCTCCCGTGGCCTGTGGGTGGACCTTCTACCTGCAAACCACCCCATCCAGGACCCACACCCTTAACCACCTCATCTACGGGACTCTCACACCTGGGGCCACCATCTCCCTGCCCTTGTCACCCCATGGCCGGGGACACCCCATGACCTAGAGCCTGCTGACATTGTTCAAACCAATCAATCCTAACCTTGTTTATGCAGCCTTTCCTGTTCCTTCTCCCTGAAGCCGAAGCAAAGGCTCTTGGCCCCATCCCTCCTCTTCCATCTGCCTCTTGCATGGCTCTGGTGCTTCCTCCAGTGGCCCTGCGTGGTGTGCTGGGCCTCCTGTTCCTCAACACGCCCCCCGTTCACCACAGTGATCTCCATGCATGCATGTCTCACCAGACTGGATCAAAGCAAATTCCAGGGGCGCCTGGGTGGCTCAGTTGGTTAAGCATCCAACTCTTGATTTCATCTCAGCTCAGATCATGATCTCACGGTCTTGAGATTGAGCCCCGCATCAGGCTCTGCACTGGGCATGGAACCTGCTTACGATTCTCTCTCTCTCCCTCCCTCTGCCCCTCCCCTGCTTGAGCACATGCGCATGCACTCTCTCTCTTTCTCTAAAACAAACAAACAAATTCCAGATACCCTTAAAACACCCAGAAATTCCACTTCTAGATGTGTACCCCAAAGAATGAAAAGTAGACACTCAAACTGATACTTGTACATCAATGTTCCTGGCAGCATTATTTACAACAGCCCAAAGGTGGAACCAAGCCCAAATGTCCATCCAGGGAGGAATACCCAAATTGTGGTATGTCTATGAAATGGAATATCATTTATCCCTAAAAAGGGATAACATACTGATCCATGCTGCAACATGGATGAACCTTGAAAATATTATGCTAAGCAAAAGAAGCCAGACGCAAAAGGTCATGTGTCATATTCATCCGATTGTATGAAGTATCTCAAATAGGTAAATCCATAGGGACAGAAAGCAGATTAGCGGCTGCCAGAGACTCAAGGGGAGGGGAATGACTGTTTAATGGATTTATGGTTTCTTTAAGAGGCAATGGAATATTTTGGAACAACATGGGGGTGGTAGGCATACCTCACTGTGAAGGTACTAAGTGCTAGGGAATGGTACATTTAAAAGTGGTGAATTGTCCATTATGTGACTTTTAGCTCAATTTTAAAGAAGAAAAGAGAAAAGAATGTGGATAGAATAAATGAATGGGCATAAAGGAAGCAAGATTGGCCAGGCATTGATAATTAAAAAAAATTTTTTTTAACATTTATTAGACACGGAAAGACAGAGGATGAGCAGGGGAAGGGCAGAGAGAGAGGGAGACACAGAATCTGAAGCAGGCTCCAGGCTCTGAGCCAGCTGTCAGCACAGAGCCCGACGCGGGGCTCGAACCCACGAACCCTGAGATCGTGACCTGAGCCAAAGTCAGACGCTTAACTGACTGAACCACTCAGGCACCCCCAAAACCACTCTTAACTGTGTGAACTGGATGCAACAGGCTGGGGGTGGGCTTGGCTTGCAGACCACCCACTGCTGACCTTTCTCTGCCCGTTCCAGCCAAGTCTAGAAGGGGACGCAATCAGGGCCTGCAAATGTCAGTCCACCCCAGGATCAATAACAACAGTATTCTTGCCCAATTTCTGGGCTCGGCCTTTGCAGCAAGGGAGCAATTTCTAGAGAAATTGCTGGTGTTAGTCAGGGTTTTCAGAGAAACAGCCCCCAGAAGGTATAAAAATATAGATACACAAACAGAGGTTTATTTGAAGGAATTGGCTCACTTGACTGGTAGCCAGCAGGCCAGGGGGCCAGAAATTCAGGCTGATGTCAGTGTTGAGGACAAATTCCACAGGGCAGCAGAATGGAAACTCAGGGAGCAGAGGTCCGGTTCCATGTTCCAGTCTTGAAGAAGGAAGTTCTTCCTTCATCAGAAACCCTCGAGTGCCTGGGTGTCTCAATCCGTTAAATGTCATGATCTCTCACTCATGAGTTCAAGCCCCACATCAGGCTCTGTGCTGACAGCATGGAGCCTGCTTAGGACTCTCTGTCTCTCTGTCTCTCTTTCTCTCTGTCTCTCTTTCTCTCTTTCTGTCCCTCCCACTTGCTCTTTTTCTCTCTCTATCAAGATAAAGCAATGAACATTAAAAAAAAGAAACCCTCAGTGTTCACTCATATGGGCTTCGACCAATGGAATGGAGCTATCCACGTTATAAATAGTTCTGCTTTACTTTAAAAACATGCACTTTTAAATGTTCATCTATATCTACATGAGTGTTCAACAAACACCAGCCACCTGAGCATGGCCAAACTGCCACAGAATGAACTATCCCATGGCCTGTGTCTTGGAATTCGGGTTCAGTCAGCCTTGGGCCAGGAGAGAGAGAACGCACTCACTCTCTCTCCATCGGAAGTCTGCCTCCCTACACTTGATTTATGTCCAAGGACTCGCCTCCTTGCTGGACTGCAGAGGATAAAATTTCTACTCTTTTCTGGGGAAATTACACTCCCATCCCCAGTGATCAAGATACTTCCTTAGTACTGATAGGAATTGAATTCTGAGGGTGTGTGGGTGACTCATTCGGTTAAGCATCCAACTTCGGCTCAGGTCATGATCTTGTAGTTCATGAGTTCAAGCCCTGCATCTGGCTCTGTGCTGACAGTTCAGAGCCTGGAGCCTGCTTCCAATTCTGTGTCTGTCTCTCTCTCTTCCCCTCCCCTGCTCACATTCTGTCTCTCTCTCTCTCACTCAAAACTAAAATAAATAAAACAAAACAGGAATTGAATTCTGGCTTTAGCTCTGCTGCTAACTTGTGGTAGGGCCTGGTTTTTCATCATCTCCAGGCCTCCTGTTGAGCTCTGGACCCCAAACACAGAAGAACCCTCCAGAACAAAGTAGATGCTAAACAGACCCTTGTTAGGTCGCCTTTGATTTAGGAAGCCAGCTTTCCTAAAATAGCTTTATCTCCCCAGGCTGGCCCTCCCTGCCCCTTCCTCCCAAGCTTTATGTCACAATGTCCATGATTTGGCCCAAGGAACAGTATTCGGGGGTTGGCAGCTTAGACCCAGAGCTGAAAGTCAGTCACCCTGCCAAGTAATGAGAACTTAGCACAGAGTTTTATCTAGCCCTCAAAACAGCCCATCAGCAAGAAAGATGCCTCAGTCTGCAGGTCAGCATTCATGGGAGTGTCCCAGGGGCCAGCACAGGGACAGGAAGTACCTCTCAGGGGGCTCAGCCTCTCAGGGGGCTGAGAGGGAGGCAACTCCTGACAACCCTTCAAATGTTTCAACATTTCCCCAGGGAGAGGGGAAATTCACTAATATGTGAAGGGACCGTGGGTAGGTACTGATCCGTCCTGGGCACGGTCACTTCATGATGCCCCAGGCCGAGAGCATAGTCATCCCACAGCTGAAGTCTCCTCTTCTGAGGTCCAGGAGGCTGTGGACAGCTTCGAGGGACTAGTTCTTCCAGATTCGACTTACTCCAAACCAGCAAACTAGAAGGTTCACTCTCGACAATCCTTCAGATGTCTTGGAAGGGCTGGTCTTTGCATCTCCCCAGGACGTCAGCGATGCCTCGTGTCACCTCTCCCCAGCCGGCATCCCACCCCCTTGTCAGCTCCTCCCCAAACCCACACAGTTCGGTGTTTCTCAGTGGTGGCCGCTCACTGTAATCACACGAGGAGCTTCACTAAATATTGCCGCCTGAGAAAGTTAACCTGAGGAGAAACAGGGTATCTGCATAGTCCCTAAGTATATCCTCCAAGATTTTATTAAGAATAGAGGAAGCGGTACCTGGGTGGCTCAGTCAGTTGAGCGACCGACTCTCAATTTCAGCCCAGGTTATGATCTCGGGAGACGTGAGATCAAGTCCTGAGTGGCGCTCTCTTCCCCTCTCTCTCTCTGCCCCTCCCCCACTTATTCACACACACTCTCTCTCAAAATAAATAAATAAACATTAAGAAAAAGAATAAGGGGAAAAATAGTAACTCTACAGTGGAAAATCCCAGAAGACCCCAAGATAACCAAAAGATCAAGGTGAGTGTCCCCAGAAATAAGATTTTATCAGGGGAAAAAAAGTGGCTTTTCCTCCTGTGACTCTCCTATATTTTCACACAGAACTTTTGACTTTTTTTCTTAAGTAAGCTCTAGGCCCAGTGTGGAGCTTGAACTCATGAACCCAAGATCAAGAATCACAGGCTTTACCAACCGAGTCAGCCAGGCATCCCAGAACGCCCCACTTTGGACACTTCCGGTCATCAAATATATGAGGTTTAGCCCCACCAAGAAATTCTGCTGACACCAGCTGGGTGTCCCATAATTTAACTCAGTTCTATCTGGAATTAGCATTGGATCCCACGAGACTTATCCTCACTTCAGATGCCAATCACCAAATAGTAGGTCCCCAGGTTACTCACTTCTGTCCAACTTGGATCCAAATTGGAGGTTCCCATGACTGACTCCTGCTTTCGATACAATTCATTTGCTAAAGCTCCTCAAATAACTCAGGGAACCACCTACTTACATTTACCCGTTTATTAAAGGACACAGGTGAGCAGCCAGATGTAGAGATACATAGGCAAGGACCGGGAGGGTAACGAGTCCAAGAACTTCTGTCCCCATGGAGTTGGGGCGTGTCACCCTCCTGATGCATGGACGTGTTCATCGCCCTGGAAGCTCTCGGAACCCCATACTTACTGGGATTTTGTGGAGGCTCCATCACGTAGGCACAATTCTTAACTCCATTTTCCGTCCCTCTCGTTATTCTAAAGAATGAGTGCAAGGTGGGGCTGAAAATGCCAACCTTGTAATCATGGCTTGGTCTCTTTCTGGCCACCAGCCCCCATCCAGGAGCCCACCTACAATCACCTCATCAGAACAAAAGACACTCCTGGGGCGCCTGGGTAGCTCAGTTGGTTAAGTGTCCAACCCCTGATTTTGGCTCAGGTCATGATCTCACAGTTCATGGGTTCGAGCCCCAAGTTGGGCTTTGTGCTGACAGCAGGGAGCCTCTTGAGATCCTCTCTCTCTCCCTCTCTGCCCCTTCCCCATTCACATTCTCTCCTTCTCTCTAAATAAATTAGTTTTTAAAAGAGAGGGGAAAAAAAAAGAAAAGGGAAGAGTAGAGGAACAGGTGAAATTTAAATAAGATCTGTCATCCTGTTAATAGTACTAGTGTTGATTTCTTTTTAATTAATTTATTTATTTTATTTAAAAAATTTGTTTTACGTTTACAGTACTGTGTTTATTTTAAAAAATCCTCATACAGGGGCGCCTTGGGTGGCTCAGTCAGTTAAGCATCTGGCTTCGGCTCAGGTCATGATCTCATGATTCATGGGTTCAAGCCCTGCGTTGGGCTCTGTGCTGACAGCTAGCTCAGAGCCTGGAGCCTGCTTCAGATTCTGTATCTCCCTCTCTCTCTGACCCTGCCCTGCTCATGCTGTCTCTCAAAAATAAAAAACAAAACAAAACAAAAAACATAAAAATCCCCATATAAGTCGACCTGCACAGTTCAAACTGTGTTGTTCAAGGGTCAACTTCACTACAACCCTCTGAATTCTATACTTTAAATGGCTAAATATTATATTACATAAATTATATCTCAATAAAAAACAATCTGGCAGAACTGGGCCTCAAAAAATGGAAGTTATTATTACAAAAGAACCAAAATGAAAAAAATTAAGGAAAAAACCAGAAACAAAACAGGTAGGACAAATAGAAAACGTTACATAAAATCCTGAATATACCAGTAAATTCATTAAGTGCAACAGACTAAATGCTCTAGTTTAAAGTCAAAGCTATTCACAGAAGATTTATAAAAATCTAATTATATGCTATTTATAAACATCATCCTTCCTTATCCAGTTACAGGAAAAGAGGTGGGAAACCAACATTTATGTGGTGCTCTCTGTGTGTCAAACGTGCTCAGTCCACTGCAAATACCCTTATTTGACATTTACAATCACCTTACAACATGGGAATTGTTGTGCCCTTTCATAGATAAGAAAACTGAGTCACAGAACAGTTAAGTAATTTGTGCAAGGCCTAAAAAGTACTTAAACTTAGCTGTTTGACTTCAACTCTGTTGCTCTTTCCAATCCACCACATAAAAAATATAGACCATCAGGGGTACCTGGGTGGCTCAGTTGGTTGAGTGTCCACTCAGTTCATGATCTCACCGGTTCGTGAGTTTGAGCCCCACCTCTGAGCTATATCACAGAGTCTAGAGTCTGCTTCAGATTCTGTGTCTCCCTCTCTCTCTATCTCTCTACCCCTTCCCTGCTCATGCTCTCTTGCTCGCTCACTCTCAAAAATAAGGAAACATTTAAAAAATTAAAATAAAAAAAAGAAAGGAATCTAGACCTTCACTCTGCAAGGAAGTCTCTGGCCCTTTCCTGATTCTGCAGTCCTTATGGGTCCTCTCTCCACTCCGAGCACCTTCAAAGCTGCATAGGTTGAGTTCTCAGAGTATGTATGTGAGACCCTGGGGTTTCCCCAGGATACAGCTCGACTTCCCTTTCCTTTGTCACTCTGGGCCAGAGCAGACTGTTGAGCTGTGGACTTTCTGGGCTCCTGAACCCCAGGAGAGAGCGTGGCTCAGCAAGTTTATGTGACCATGCACCAAACGTCTTTCCTTCAGAAGGGAAGAAGGGGGGCGCCTGCGTGGCTCAGTCGGTTAAGCCTCCGACTTCAGCTCAGGTCAGATCTCACGTTCGTTGGTTCGAGCCCCGCGTCAGGCTCTGTGCTGACAGCTAGCTCAGAGCCTGGAGCCTGCTTCCGGTTCTGTGTCTCCTTCTCTCTCTGCCCCTTCCCCTCTCATGCTCTGTCTCTCTCTGTATCAAAAATAAATAAACCATTAAAAAAAAGTACAGAAGGGAAGAAGGAAGATGAAGGAAATAGGGGAGGGTTATGAGAATTAGGCAGAGTGAGAGTATGTGGTCAACAAAGTCCTTCCGAGGGCAGAAGTACCTGGGGATGATGAGCACACGGGCCACATGCCTACCAGAGTATCTAACAAGAGGTCCTTCTACTTAGAAATCACCAGGGTCATAGGAAACTCCTTCCTGCTGCACTCCTCATCTAATGTCTCTTCCTCCAGTCTTCCCACAAGTATGCACCATTTAAGGATCCCAGCTCCTGCATACCTGCCAGTACTTTGTCCTGAATGTATTAATCACTCAAAACATATTTCTGGGAGCCATTTCTGTGTCAGAATCAATGTCTTAGAATATTAAGAATGGGAATTCCTTGACATTTAAAAAAATAGGAATAATTTTCATTTATTGAGGGCTTACTGTATACTGGGTACCATACTAAATGCTTCATCTCATTTAATTCTCTCAACAGTCCTAAAAGGCAATTACAGTTGTTACCCTCATTTCACAGACAAGGCTCAGGGGTTAAGAAATTTGCCCAAGTTCACACAGCTAATAAATGGTTGGGCTCAGGTTTAAACTCTGGGTTCCCTAACTCAAAAATCTCACACTTCTACTACTATTCTACTTAAGAAATTCATTCATTCATGCGCCAAACATTTCATGTGCACTTATACTGTGTTATTTGGCTTAGGGACGGCAGAATACCGAAGTAGAGGAGAGGCTTAATCATAGTTGGGTTTCAGGATTGGAGGATGAGAAATCAAGGTTCTGTAGGTCAGTGAGGAAGCTACAGTAAACTATCCAGGGAAAGCTAATGGCTTTCTAAATGTAGAACACGGGGAAGGGAAGGCAGAGGAAAGGGAGTCAGGGGAACGTGGCTGGAGTCAAATGTTGAAACTAGCTTTACTATTTGGCCATCCAAATATTTGGATCTACTTTGACCATCTACTGAGCACCTACAATGTACCAGATTTCTCCTGTTATCATTTCATTTTTACAATCATTCCACTTTTGAACAAATTGGTCAGTTATTTCTAATCCCTTGCTACCACTGGACATTCAGAGGGATTTAAGTTCATCTACTTTTGGGCAGAGCCCATTTCAACTCTGTGTTGATGTTCCAGGAGAAAGTGGTGGTGGAGAGGTAGTCTGAATAGATTTTGCTTTCTGAGCACAGTATTCCACGTGGGACTCTCAGCCACTAGGTCTAGTTTCTAGAACATGTTCAACCTTCTCCCTTGTAATATCAAGCTTCTGTTCTGGGTTAGGCCCAGGAGAAAGAAACCCAAATAAATAAAACACAGCTCTGACTTCAAAGGGCCTGGGCACAGAAGACAGGAAAGTAAATAATAGGACACAAAGTGACAACGCTGTAACAGAGACCTGCCCAAGTATCAGCCAAACTCCCTGGGAGAGATCCAGGAACGCATCCCAGAGAGGGCAGGTACTTATGAATCAGGCCTTTAAGAATAAATAGGAGTTCCTAAAGTGCAGGTGGGAAAGAAGTTCCAAGAACCCTCGTTAGTAACAAATCCTATGTTGAGCCATTTCCTTAGGGCATGCTCACAGCGTACATTAGAGAGATTCAAAGAAAGAACGCTTGTGATAGGGACAGCATGGGTTGGGGGACCAAGAGGCCAGGGTTTGGGGCCTCGTAGCAGCTGCAGGCAGGCTAAGCGGAAAGACAAATCTCCCAGGAGGGCCCTCCAGCTCCGCACGCGGTCTGGCCAGGAAGTGCTGGCGGGACTACGGGGAAGCCTTCCCATCACCGCCCGCAGACTCTTTTTAATTTTTTTTAATGTTTATTTTATTTTTGAGAGACAGAGCGTGAGTGGGGGGTGGGGCAGAGAAAGGGAGACACAGAATCTGAAGCAGGATCCAGGCTCTGAGCTGTCAGCAAAGAACCCGATGCAGGGCTGAACCTACAAACTGTGAGCTCTTGACCTGAGCCAAAGTCAGACACTTCACCAACTGAGTTACCAAGGTGCCCCATATACCAGTGTTAATTTCTTAGTTCTGCTCATTGGGATGTGGTTATGTTAGAGGTTAATATAAGGGGAAGTTGGTTGAAGGGTATTGGGGAATTTTCTGGTTTTTTTTTTTTTTTTTTTTTGCAACCATTCTGTAAGCCTCTTTACTTATTTATTTATTTATAAATTATTTTAAGCTTAAAAACTACCAATGCCTAAGTCCCTCTCACAAGGATTCTGGTTGGTCTAGGGTATGGCCTGGGCATCAAGAGTCTTGAAAGGTGATGACAATGTACAGCCAGGGTCAAGAACCATTGTTCTAGTTTGTCTCTGTCTCCCACAGTGTAACTTCCAGAACCAAACACTGCAGTCTATGTGTGGTCTGACAGGAACACAACAGGACTCTCACCTCCTTTTGTCTGGACATCAGATCTTTACTAATGCAGCCTGGAGTCCATGAGCTTCCTCCAAACACACAGATTATTAACCCAACCAGAGCCTTTTCTTTTCTGAAACCCTAAAGTCTTTCTTCCTATTATATTCTGCTGTTCCATGCCTCTCCTTTCCTGGGATTGGGCATGGTTTTATTCCCTGAGGTCCAGATATTCCATCTCCTTAGATTTGGTCCTTTGTTCCAGCCTATCAGGATGCTGAATGTCTCCTGCCACATTGTCTCTACGCTTACTCTCAGATTTGGGCACACACACTTGAAAATCAAGTCTTCTCCATCTTTATTTTAGACATCAGTAGGGGGGCGCCTGGGTGGCTCAGTCAGTTGAGCATCCGGCTTCGGCTCAGGTCATGATCCCGCGGTGTGTGGGTTTGAGCCCCACGTCAGGCTCTGTGCTGACAGCTAGCTCAGAGCCTGGAGCTTGTCTTCAGATTCTGTGTCTCCCTCTCTCTCTGTCTCTCTGACCCTCTCCTGCTCATGCTGTCTCTCTCTCTCTTTCTCAAAAATAAATAAAAAACAATTTTAAAAAAAGACACCAGTTGGGGCTCCTGGGTGGCTCAGTCAGTTAAGCATCCAACTTCTGCTCTGGTCATGATCTCGTGGTCCATGGGTTCAAGCCCTGTGTCAGGCTCTGGGCTGACAGCTCAGAGCCTTCAAGCCTGCTTCAAATTCTGTGTCTCCCTCTCTCTCCACCTCTCCCCTGCTCATGCTCTGTTTCTCTCTCTCTCTCTCTCTCTCTCTCAAAAATAAATAAATATTTTAAAAGAACAGCACTCTGCCAGGTGAGCAGCTCTGCAGAACAGTGGAATCTGGATCCACATGTATCTCAGCAGTTACAGCAGTGGAGCAGAGAAGCTAAGATGACTAACAAGAAGGCTTGGAAACACCCAATGTAAGCCCATCAACCCAACAGACTTTTCAGAAATCATGGCTGAATTGCAGCCCTTGTGAGATGGCTCAGGACTTCAGCTGATGATAGACAAGGGGAATCAATGACACAATGAGGTGTCTCCCACAGCAGTGATGGCTGAAGCTTCGAGGCCTCTTGGACTTTAGCCATGGTCTTCTCTGGCCACCCCTGCAGCACCAGCCTAGATACCTCCCTATTGAAAGGACGTGTTTCCCAAGTTCAAACCGCTTGTGATGTCACTACTTCTTTTAGGCGTGTGTGTGTGTGTGTGTGTGTGTGTGTGTGTGTACTAATGCTCTACATAAAGTTTCACATTTTGCTGGTTTCATCTATCATTATAACATAAGCACTTTCTCACACTGAAAATTATTCAGTGAACATATTTTAATAGCATTATTGAGTTATAATTCACATGCCATAAATTTCATCCATTTTTTTCATCCATTTTGTAATGTTGATTTATTTATTTTGAAAGCGAGAGCACATGCATGAGCAGGGGGAGGGGCAGAGAGAGAGAGAAACCCAAGCAGGCAAATCACTGTCACTGCAGAGCCCAACATAGGGCTCAGTCTCACAAAATGTGAGATCATGACCTGAGCCAAAACCAAATGTCAGGTACTTAAGCGACTGAGCCACACAGGGGCCCCCAATCCATCCGCTTGAAGTGTACAGTTCAACAGCTTTTAGTATATTCACAAAGCTTTGGAATCACCACCATAATCACTTTAGAACATTTTTATCACCTAGAAAGAAACCCCACCCCCATTAGCAGTCACTTCCCATTCTTCCCTGCCCCCAACCTCTGACAACCCCTAAGCGACTGTCTGTCTCTATGGATTTGCCTGTTCTGGGCATTTCTTATAAATGGAATCATAAATTTTTTTTACAATTTTATTTGTTTAATGTTTTATTTATTTATTTTGAGAGAGAGAGGGAGAGAAAGCACATGCGCAAGGCAGGGGAAGAGAGAGGAAGAGAATCCCAAGCAGGCTCCACACTCAGCACAGAGCCCAACACGGGACTCGATCCTACGACCACAAGAACATGACCTGAACCAAAATCAAGAGTTGGATGCCCAACCGATTGAGCCACCCCGGCGCCCACAAACACAAATTTAAACTGCAGCATAATGTTGAGTAGGTGTATCATCCTGGGCTGTAAACACACACTCATTTTACTAACACTGGAGACAATTTGGGGATTTTTTTCTTACATTATTCTCACAAATAATGCCGTGATGACTAATTCAGTGCGTAAAGGCTTACGTATACTTGGGGTCATCTTCTGTGTAAAATGGATGTAAATATGTTCAGAGCAGTGTCCAGGATGGAGATCGAATTTCAAATCCATGCAACACAATAACTTCTGTGTGTGTGGGGGCAGGCACTTTCCATCTTATGAAACACTTACCTCTTTCTCTGTTTTAAAGATACAGGAGGGGCGCCTGGGTGGCTTAGTCAGTTAAGCTTCTGACTCTTCACTTCAGTTCATGTCATGATCTCACAGTTTGCGAGATCGAGTCCCACATTGTCTGTCAGCACACAGCCTCCTTGGGATTCTCTCTCTCTCTCTCTCTCAAAATAAATAAATAAATTTTAAAAAAAGATAGGGGCATCTGAGTGGCTCAGTTAGTTAAGCATCTGGCTTTGGCTCAGGTCATGATCTCACAATTCATGGGTTCAAGCCCCGCATCAAGCTCTGTGCTGACAGCTCAGAGCCTGGAGCCTGCTTCTGAATCTGTGTCTCCCTCTCTCTCTGACCCTCCCCTGCTCACGCTGGCTCTGTCTCTCAAAAATAAAATAAAAAAGCATTTTAAACATTAAAAAAAAGTTTTTCTTGTCTTCATGTCTTCCTAACATTTCATTTTCACCACTATTATATTATAAAATATTTCAAACATACAGAAAAGTTTAAAATAAATAAATAAATAATAATTTTTAAAAAAGATACATGAAAACCATGGGGATGTTTAACCTGAAGAAGAGGAGATTTGAGGGAGTCACAACTGTCATCTGTAAATACCTGAATGGCCAACCTTTGAAAGGGAAGAGACCAATTTGATATGGTTCCAAAGAATGAGTTCTGCCCTCTGTTGGCCAAGCTATGACCTCTCTTGGGGTTGTGCATTTTCTCCCAGCCCTTCTGTGTAGAGAGGACAGCCTTTTCTTATTTTGGTGCCGCTACTTGTGACTCAGAGTGAGACTCCATACTTCCTGTGAAATAAAGATGGGGTCCAGCCAGGAAAAAGCAATCGCAAATCTTTAGCAAGAAAGTTATCAATCTAAGCTTATGCTGTCAGCAGAGTTGAGGTTTACCACAGAGCTGACCTCCCACAGGAAGAGAACATTTGGTCTGAGGCACCATCAAGGGACTGAGGTAGGGGCATCTGTGTTTATATGTGTGTGTTGAGAAATTCAGCTGCAGCTGCGAAGGGGGCAGAGGAAGTTGGGTCCAAATGTGTAGAAGAAGTTGCGGTTGGGGGCCGTCAGAACTGAAGGCTTTTTTGTTTCTCTGGAAGTCATGGCTTACATTGACCCAGAGAGCAATTGCCAACACCTCAGAAAGGGACTGTGGAGGTAGGTATGTGCTCACCGTTGTTGAAGACCCATCAATCACTGAGAAATACGGAACTCTTGCCAACACGGGGTCATAAGAATGGAAGGAAATTTGCCCTCAAGTTGCGAATGTGGTTGATGTAATGCTAAAGAAGATAACCCTTCATTTAATTATCATATATCTTAATAAGCATTTCCAAACCCCGCCCTGAAGCATACCTTGCTAAAGGTCTCTATTTTGGATTAGGGGACATCCCTTGACTTCCAGACACCCGTCCCCTCCTCAATATTTACCCACATGCAGTAGTACAGCAGGAAAAGTTTAACCACAATAAACGGTCTCAGGTAGGGGAAAGATGGAAGGCTGCCTACCCGGGATTGGGGGAAATCAGTTGGCTCATCTCTGGAAGTGATTCCCAGTGGCTTGTGGGTCCACTCTCTGGGAGGCTCCATCTACACCCTTACACCCAACGGCCACATGTGAAATAGACAATGGACTCCATGTTCCCCGTGGAGGCTGAGGTGCTCTCCCATCTTGCTTCCTGCCTGTAAAATGCTGGGAGATCCAAGTTATCTCAAGCATTGAAATAGTCACTGTCGCTTTTAGTTCAGATTAATGGTTTTTTTGGTGCAATAGCTTCCAAAAATCTTTAGTTAGCTTTATGATTTTTTTCAAGGGCAACCAACCACCACCCCCTCATGCTACCAAAACTCTGTTTTCCCATTTCTTTATTGAAACCCAAACCTTATTAGCTAAATTAACTTCCTATCAAGTTGTCTCAGATGAGAATTTTAACAAAGCTTTTGCCGTTGTACAACATGACTGCCACATTCCCAACTGTGAATGACAGTGCCCTCATGATCCTCCACCCAGAGCACAGCAATGCCAAATGCCAATGCCACTGATTTTTAGGTTTTCATACTGACTTCCAGGCATCGATTTTTGTATCGGGCAGTATTCACTATTATGTGACAACAGCCACCCCCAGTCTCAGTAGCCTACAGGAAAGGGTAATGGTTGATTTCCAGCTCACATTACATTTATTCTAGCATCAGTCCCAGCTGGGCTCACATGTCCCAGGCTGGCAGAGCAGCTCATATCTGGGACAAAAATAAGGCTTATGACAGAGAAGGAGAACAAAGAACGATGGTGCAAGAGCACTGGCTCTTAGGACTTTGGGGAAGTGGCACACATGACTTCTACTCACATGCTTGGTTAATCATATTAAATAAATGGCCAAGGGGCACCTGGGTGGCTCAGTCGGTTAACTGTCCAACTTCAGCTAAGGTCATGATCTCATGGTTCATGAGTTAAAGCCCCACATCGGGCTCTGTGCTGACAGCTCGGAGCCTGGAGCCTGCTTCAGATTCTGTAGCTCCCACTCTCTCTGCCTCTCCTTTACTTGTTCTCTGTCTCTCTCTTTCTCTCTTTCTTTCTCTCTCTGTTTCAAAAAATAAACATTAGGGGTGCCTGGGTGGCTCAGTCCATTGAGTGTCTGACTTTTGCTCAGGTCATGATCTCATGGTTTGTGAGTTCGAGTCCTGCATCAGGCTCTGTGCCTGGAGCCTGCTTTGGATTCCATGTCTCTCTCTCTCTCTCTGCTCCTCCCCTGCTCAATCTCTCAATCTCTGTCTTTCTCTCCTTCAAAAATAAATAAGCATTGACCTCAATCACAGCAATTTCCTCCTTGACACATCCCCAGAGGCAAGGGAATCAAGAACAAAAATGAACTACTGGGACCTCATCAAGATAAAAAGCTTCTGCACTGCAAAGGAAACAACCAAAAAAACTAATAGGCAACTGACAGAATGGGAAATGATAGTGGCAAATGGCATATTAGATAAAGGGCTAGTATCCAAAATCTACAAGGAACTCACTAAACGCCATACCTGAAAAACGAATAATCCAGTGAAGAAATGGGCAGAAGATCTGAACAGACACTTCTCCAAAGAAGACATCCAGATGGCCAACAGGCACATGAAACATTGCTCAGTGTCACTCATCATCAGGGAAATACAAATCAAAACCACACTGAGATACTACTTCACACCAGTCAGAGTGGCTAATATGAACAAATCAAGAAACTATACATGCTGGCGAGGGTGTGGAGAGGCAGGCACCCTCCTACACTGTTGGTGGCAATGTAAACTGGTGCAGCCACTCTGGAAGACAGTATGGAGGTTCCTCAAAAAACTATCAATAGAACTCCCCTATGACCCAGCAATAGCACTGCTAGGGATTTACCCAAAGGATACAGAAATGCTGATGCATAGGGGCACATGCACCCCAATGTTCATAGCGGCACTTTCTACAATAGGCAAATCATGGAAGGAGCCTAAATGTCCATCAATTGATGAATGGATCAAGGAGATGTGGTATATATATACAATGGATTACTACATGACAATGAGAAAGAGTGAAATCTGGCCATTTGTAGGAAAGTGGATGGACCTCGAGGGTGTCATGCTAAGCGAAATAAGTCAGGCGGAAAAGGACAGATACCGTATGTTTGCACTCATAGGTCTAACAGGAGAAACCTAACAGAGGTCCATAGGGAGGGGAAGGGGGAAAGAGAGTTGGGGAGAGAGGGACACAAATCATGAGAGACTATTGAATACTGAAAACGAACCGAGGGCTGAAGGGGGAGGGGGAGGCGGGAAGGGGGTGATGGTCATGGAGGGGGGCACTTGTGGGGAGAAGCACTGGGTGTTATATGGAAACCAATTTGACAATAAACTATTATAAAAATAAATAAACATTTAAAAAATCAAATAAACAATAAATAAATTAACTAATTAATAATCAAGGCTGGCTTTGTTGGAGGTGGAGGGAATCATCTTCTGCCAGGGAAGAACTGAGTATTGGAACAATAACACCATCTACCACAGGGCCAATAAATAGAACCCTTTGTTCCCCTGAGTTCTGAACTAGGGCACGGGACAGCTGAGCCAACATATAGACAATCAAAATGATTCCTTTATTGCCAATATAGGCTAGATTGGGGACGGCAGATTGGCATGAGGGTCAACATGGGATTGGTCATATAAAAGGCCAGAATTTGAAAACTTACTGCCCAGCCATTGCTTTGCTGGAAGGGGCAGGCCTTTGGGGGGGACCCTGCTCATGGGGGAGCAGAGAACACACTCCAAGGGACAAAACAAGCTCTCAATCAATGGCAAAAAGGGCGGAGGAGACCCCCAGTTTCGCCTTCCCAACTTTCCAAGAAAATAAGTTATTCCAACTTCCCTGAACCAGAATAAGTGAACGGGCAGAGGAGGGTCAGGAGGGCCGTGCTAGAAAGCTCCCGCCACTTGGGAAGAAACATTAGCGGTGAGGAGCAAACCCTTGGGGAGTAAGGCAACCTTCGGATGAGGAAACTGAGCTCACTGAAGACCAGTCACTAGCTCAAGTCTCAAGTGGGCAGCTGAATGCTCCCCAAGTCCCGGGAAGTGGGGATAGAGTTCACTTAAGAGACATCAGGGGGGGCTTCAGGAAGAGGAATTTGTGATTTGGGTGAAAAGACCTGAGGAATATTCTGTGTGCCTCTAGGTGCTCACGTTTGTATCTACTGATTTCATAGAAGTCTTCTCTTTCTGTTAGGGTCACGGACCCTTGCCCCTATTCCACTCCCTGGGGAGGCCATTCAGGAAACCACAGAATCAGTAAAAGTGGGTTGGCAGGAACTTATTAGGTCTATTTTCCAGGCCCAGAGCGACTGAAGTGGTGCCTGAAACCCAGATCACGCAGGGCAGGGCTGCCATGGAAGCCTTGGTCTTTCGATTCCCAGGCAGAGCTCCTTCCCCTGCCCCATACTGCCTGTCTCCCAGGACAAGGCCGCTGCAATGTCGCGATGCCCCTGTCCCATTCCCCAGGCCTCCAGAAGAAGGAGATGGCAGCCCAATCCAGATGCGATTCCAGGATCCCAGGCCATTGCCAGGTGGATCCACGCAGCTGCCACCAGCCCCACCCCTCGGCCCACCCACATGCTTTTCACCGGCGTGCGATTCCTTCCCGGTACAAAGCCGACAGACAGAAGAGGCAAGGCAATTCCAGGATGTTCAGCCAGCCGCATAGCCAGGGAGCAGGTCTGCAGCACAAACCCTTCCCGCAATCTCCACCCCCCTCCCCAAATCCGTAGGGAAGCGGGGAGTGAAGGGAACAGCGCCCGAGGTGTGGCCTCCGGTGTGGCGCGGCGGGGGCGCAATCTGTTACCAGGGCAACCCGGGGTGTCGTGCCTTGGGTTCCCCCCCCCCTTTTTTTTCCAGATTCACTCTGTGTGCTCCACTTTCCTCACTCTAATTGCCAGAAGAATGCACATACCTTGCCATCGTTCGGCTTCCTCTTCTTTTTATTTTGCTTTTTTTCTCCAAGGTCCAGGTTGACCTCCATCATTTCCCCGGCTTACTCGATGCCTCCAGCCAGCCTTAGCCATCCTGTGTGTTAGGCAGTCTCTCGGATTTCTCCTTGACGTCCACACTTCCCAAGCGTGGAGGAGTGTGTACTTCCCTTCCTGCCAATGAGCAGCCACAGGTGGATTTTGAGCCCAACCTGTTTTTTGGAAAGATGGATCTGGGACTGGGGGTGGGGGGGAGGGGGCAATAATAATAGTTATAATTTATTGTCACTTGTCTTGCCAGATGTCTTACATACATTGTTTCTAATGTTTTGAGGGAAGCTTTACTGTGCACTTTTACAGCTGAGAACATTAAAGCTAAAACGATTAAGCCACACCCCCAGCCGTGGATTCAATCCCACATCGACTTGGCTCCAATGTCTGTGTCCTTCCTGTTCTTTTCCAAGAAAAAGCCAAAGGCAGAGAGGCCATTTGGGAAGCCTCTAGAGATAATGGTGGCCCAAATGAAGATAACTCAGTGGAACTGCCTGGGCAGGGATGCCAGGAAGAGACAGAACCCTGGGGAATCCGAAGTCTGGGTTGGCTGGTGATCCTAAGCAGGGACACGGCAGTAGAAAGTAATTATAGTAAGGTATTTTTGTATAATACTTTATACAACTTCCACAAATATTAACTTGTTTGTTCCTCTTCACAGATTTGGGAAGTAAATCTTAGTATTCCCTTGAATTCAGGTATATTCTGATTCAAAAGCTAAGGCATCCTCCCCACCCCCACTGCCTCACCACAAACTCTAGGGAATAAACTCCAGTAAGGGACTGACAGTTAGCTGTGGTGTAATTTAGGGTAAAAACAGTGTTGGCTATACCAGGATCTTGTCTATCCTCCAGACACACCGTCCACCCTTCTCCATCACTCTCTGTGGAGCAAGCTGACCTTTATGCACTGAATCAGGAGTCTTCCTGCTCCAGGTGCCTCGGCGGCTGAGTCGGTTAGGGGTCCGACTTCGGCTCAGGTCATAATCTCATCCATCATGGGTTCGAGCCCCACTTCGGGCTCTGTACTGACAGCTCAGAGCTTGGAGCCTGCTTTGGATTCTGTGTCTCCCTCTCTCTCTGCCCCTCCCCTGCTCACACTCTGTCTCTCTTTCTCAAAAAATATATAAACATTAAGAAAAAATGAGGGGAAAAAAACGAGTGCCCCTGGTCCTCTTGCTGCAATGGGACTTCTCTACCCGAACAGCTGTTGTCAGATGGCCTTTTTCTTTTTTTTTTTTAATGTTTATTCATTTTTTGAGAGAGAGAGCACGAGTGTGGGAGGGGCAGAGAGTGAGAAGGAGACACAGAATCCAAAGCAGACTCCAGGTTCTGAGCTGTCTGTCAGCACAGAGCTGGATGAGGGGCCCCAACTCATGAACTGTGAGATCATGACCTGAGCCAAAATCAAGAGGCGGACGCTTAACCAACTGAGCCACCCAGGCACCCCTCTGCCTTACCCTTTCAAGCCTAAGAGGTGCAGTGATTCCCAGCCCTGGGGATCATCCCTCCCTCACCATCCCTCCCTCACCGTCACCATTATTAAGCTCCCTTTAGGGGCCCATTTGGAGCTCACATCGCATCTATTTGCTCCAGGGCCTTGGCAAGAAGGATAAACCCACAAATCTCAGTGGCTTGGCCCAATGAAAGGTTATTTCTTGCATGTGTAAACACACCAGCGGAGAAACTCCGGGGAGGACATACAGGAAGTTGAGGCAGAATGTACAAAACAGAGGCAGTAGGCGGTCCGTTGGGTCAGACAGACTAAGAGGGCTTGTTTCTCTGAAGGGCACGGGTCACTATGTGCTCACTGGGACTGAAATCTCTTCAGTCACTAAGAAAAGGGAACCTCTGGGCAACACGGGACCATGACAACCAAAGAACAATTGCCCTGACGGTGCTAATGCTGGCCCAAAGAAAAGAACGTTGATTCAATCATTGTTTACTTTAACACACAGCCACAGCATATGCATAAGGCAACACATGAGGTTCCCAGAGGTACACATTTGGTTCAGATATAGGCTCTGCCCTCCAGAAACTTGAAATGCCTTCATATTGAAAATCTGAAAATTGACATGCAGGAAAATGCATTCCGTTTGGTATATAGTCCTATCAGGGTTTTTGGTTATTTTTAAATGTATATGTCTCTGCATACATTTTTTATTGAGATATAAGTTACATACTGTAAAGTTCACCATTATTGAAGTGTACAGACCAGTAGTCTTTAGTATATTCAAAAAGTTATGCAACTATCACCACTAATTCTACAATATGTTTTTTAAATGTTTATTTTTGAGAGAGACAGAATGCAAACAGGGGAGGGGCAGACAAAGAGATAGACAGAGGGTCTGAAGGGGCTCTGTGCTACCAGCAGAGAGACCATTGCGGGGCTTGAACTCATGAACCATGAGATCATGACCTGGGCCGAAGTCAGACCTCAGCCAACTGAGCCACGCAGGTGTCCCTAGAACGTATTTATCACCCCAAAAAAGACACCATACCTATTAGCACTCCCTCCCCATTCCCCTTTCCCCCCACACCTTGGCAGCTACCATGGTATTTTCTATCTCTATGAATTTGCTTACACTGGACATTTCATATAAATAGAACCAGATGATCTGTGCTCCTTTCAGACTTGTTTCTTTCACAGCACAGGTATTCAAGGTTCATCTGTGTGGCAGCATGTGTCAGTGCATCATTCTTTTTTTTTTTTTTTTTTAATGTTGATGTATTTTGGAGAGAGAGAGACAGAGCATGAGCAGGGGAGGGGCAGAGAAAGAGGAACACACAGGATCTGAAGCAGGCTCCCGGCTCCGAGCTGTCAGCACAGAGCCCGATGTCAGAAATTGGTCTCTTAACCAAGTGGGTCAGCCAGGCGCCTCAGAACATCATTCTTTTTTACAGTCAAATATTTCTCTGTATGTATATACCATATTTTATCTATCCACTCATCAGTTGATGGATATTTGGATTGTTTCCCCTTGGGGGCCAATTATGATACATTCCTGCGTACAGTTTTCTTTGAACAGCTACTTTCTCTTCCCTTGGGTATATTAATAGGATTTGAATTGCTGAACCATCTGATAACTCTATAAATAACTTTTTGGAAAACTGCCATTGTTTTACAGTAATGTCACCATTTTACGTTTTCCACAGCAGTGCATGAGGGTTCTAGATTCTCCACGCCATCACTAACTCTGTCATTTTTTCCTTCCTTCCTTACTCCTTCCTTCCCTCCCTGCTCTTCCTCTTACCTCCTCTCTCTCTCTCTCTCTCTCAATTTAGAAATCCTACTGAGTATGGAGAAGTATCTCAATACGGTTTTGATTTGCATTTCCTAAATAATTAATAATGTTGAGCCTGTGTTTATTCTGGAGAAATGTTCCGTCAAATCCCTTGCCTAATTTTTCAGTCAGGGTGCCCTTTTGTTGTTGAGTTATGACAGTTCTTTATATATCCTGGATACTAGACCCTTATCAGATTTATGATTTACAAACATTCCTACCATTCTGTCATTTCATTTTCTGGATGGCGTCTTTGACACCTTTCTGATGCTTGCCTAGTCCATATTTTTCTTTGGTTGATTGTGCTTTTGGTGTCAAAACTAAGAAACAAATAACTAATCAAAAGTCATAAAGATTTACACATGTATTTTCTTCAAAGAGCTTTCTCCCATTCTGTGGGCTGTTTTTCCATCCTCTTCATAGGGTCCTTTGATGCACAAGTTTTTCATTTTGATGAAGTTCAATGTCTCTCTTTTTAATTTTATTGCCTATGCTTTTGGTGTCACATCCAAGAAATCATTGTCAGATTCGATGTCATAAATTCGCCCCCACCTCCTCGGTTCGCCATGTTTTCTTTTAAGAGTTTTATAGGTTTGGGGTTTCGATCCATTTTTAGTTAATATTTGTATATCCTTTTTTTTTTTTTGTACAAGATGAGGATCCAGTTTCATTCTCCCACGTGTGGATATCCAGCTTTCCCAGCACCATTTGTGGAAAAATCCTTCCATCAGGGAAAGTCACCCGTGGGTCTGGCACCCTTGTTGAATATCCATTGGCCACGTATGTGAGAGTTACCTCTGGGCTCTCTATCCTATTCCATTGGTCCACTGCCTGTCCTTAGGCATGTACCACACCATTTCCATTACTGTAACTTTGTTCAGACTTGTTCTCCATCCATTCTGGCCCTGCCCCCAGTGCCTTCCCTGCCCTTTCAGGGTCTCCTGATCCTTCTTCTCTTCCAGAACAATTTCTACCAGTCTCTCAATGTTGTTCTCCCCTTACTTGTCCCCAGATCACCAAGGGGCACCTTGAAGGATTCTTCCCTTGATTTCTCCCTTTCTCTCCCTCTGCAAACCCACTCTATCAACCATGGGCTCCCCCTCCACATTATACTCCAGACTCACCTTCCTCTCTCCACCTCCACTGCTACCATGTATATCTGACCATTGTCACCTGTCTCTAGGACCCTGTACTACCTACTGATGGGACCCCCTATTTTTACTCTTGTCCCTTCCACACAGTAACCGAAGTCATCTCTTTTTTTTTTTCATTTTTATTTTCTTAAGTTTATTTATTTTGTGAGAGAGAGAGAGTGCACAAACAGGGGAGGGGCAGAGAGAGAGGGAGGGACAGAGAATTCCAAGCAGGCTCCACGCTGTCAGCACAGAGCCTGATATGGGGCTCAAACTCATGACCATGAGATCATGGCCTGAGTCAAAATCAAGAATTGGATGCTCAACCCACTGAGCCACCCAGGCATCCCCCCCACCATTTTTAATATTTTATTTGTATTCAAGCCTTTCACAGAATGGCCAACACGCTCTTGAGAAGATGCTCACTGTCATTAGTCATCATGGAAAGACAAAACCAAAATGAATGCACACCCCATGTTGACAAGGATGGGAAGCAACTGGAACTCTTAGTTACTGCTGGCGGGAGTATCAAATAAGAGAGCCACGTTGGAAAACTGGTGACTTCTAGTAAAATTCAATTTGTGCTGTTACAGGTTGGGCTCTCCAGGAAGCCCATTCTGAGACAGAGGTTAGTATTTATGGGCGGAGCGCTCTTGGGATGAGCACTCAGGGAAAGGAAGGAAGCAGGATTATGGAGGGAAACCAGGGTGTCAGGGCATCTCAGTGGGGGCGTCAGCCAACCCTGGGGAGTTCGAAGCCACCATGATCATTTAGCATTGAAACAATGAATTTTTATCTCCAGCATCTTTATGGTAGCACACTATCTCCAGTTATTAACCTTTCCTTTCCCACACCGCAAAATATTTTAGGTATTGTTCTGTATTGATACATAGCTTCCTCAGTTTTTTGTTGGATTTTGTTTTATGGACTGTATAAAGTATTCCTTTGAAGAGACAGACCGTCATTAATCATTCCTGCGGCAACGAATATCCGGATAACCCCACTCATTTGGTCATTGCAGCCAACGCTACTACTACGAATAGCTGTTTACATAAGACATCTTCCACTTCTGCAAATACATGTGCTGCTTAAAATACTACAGGCGGAAATGCTGGCTCAAAGATCCGCCTGTTAGTCATTTTGGAAAATATTGTGAAATTTCCTTCCACAGAAATTATATCGACTTTCACTCCTCTCAGCAGTGCTAACAATGCTTATTTCCTCAACCTTTCTAAAACATGACACGCCCCGCCCCCCAGCTTAACGCCTCTAAACTTCCAGCGGTGATGAAAGAACATCTCACTGCTCACCACAGCCTGAAAGGGCTTCCGCACTTTGGTTCCTGCCCTCCTCACTTTCCATGACGCACTGAAGCCAAGTGCAGGCGGACGTCCTGAGGATCACCGTAGAAACCGAGATGCCACGCAGAAGGGGGTGGGAGGGAACTGGCTTTCCGTCCTAGAGGCGGGGGTGGGAGTGGAGGGGTGGATGCGTGTTCAGGCACCGGGCTTGCTGCGGGGCTCGCCCATCCTGTGCATGTGGAACAAGAGAACTTGGGAGAGATGGTGCGGCAAATGGGTGTCACGGAAGGCTGCAGTGACCTTACCTTGGGATGTTGCCATCCAGGATCTGGGTACGCTGTCACCCAATTAAACTATCCTCTGGATGAGAGCCGCTTCCCGAGACAGCCAGCAGGGGGCAGCATTCTGCTGTGGGACTGGGCCTTTTCTCCATCATAGAGGAACCCTGCAGGGAGCTGTCCACCAGGGGGCAGTAAGGACATGGCTCGGAGGCCCCAGGGCCATGGAAGGTCAAGTCGGGAACCGGCCCCCCATGTCGATCTGCTCTTGGGCCTTCCTCCAGCAACTGATGAGGCAGGAGAGGCAAGTGCGGGCCAACGAGGAGCTGCGTTACTCAGTGCGCTCGGGCAGAGAGGCTGGGGCCCGATGTTGCGTGCCCCTGGTGTAGCGCCCCCGCCCAGGCCCTAGGGAGCCCTGCAAGTCATTCTGTGCCTTCTGCAGATGTCCTGGGACTGGGAGGGGGCAAATCCAGGACTCCCCAACCCACCAAGATGGGTGGTTAGCACTGGTCCCAGCTGTGCAAAGTGAGGCATCTGGGGCTTGTTTCTCATGACCTCAAACAACCACTTCCCCACACAAGGACACCAGCTGTGCAGGGGAGGGACTGACAAGTGTTTATGAGCACCCACTATGTCCCAGGATCTATTCCATATGCCAAGCCATAGAGCAGGCCTCCGCCTTCAGGGACCTCACCGTCTAGTAACAGTGACAATCAGAAGAGGAAAAATGAGAATAGGCAAGATAGTTTGGGACGGCAGCAAGTGCACCAAACAGAGAAGTAACCAGGAGAATCTGGGAAAGCCCTTCCGAAGGAGCATCCGAGCTGGAGACCTGACTGCTAGCAAGGAAACGACCACACACGGAGCCAGCTGAAGAACGTTTCAGCAGTGGAAAGAGCAGGTGCAAAGGTCTTGAGGTGAGGAAGGCCTTGTCCTCTTTGAAAACCAGAAGGGGAACCAGAGTAGTGAGTGAGGGAATGCATTCATTTCTTGTTGCTGCTGTAACAGGAAATTGCTACATTACTAAATTACTACAAACTCAGGATCTTAAAACAACACAAATTACCACATCACATCCATTAGAATGGCTACTACCAAAACAAAACATAACAAAACAATAAAACAAAGCAAAACAAAACACCGAAAACCCAGGAAATAGCCGGCGTTGACGAGGGTGCAGAGAAAATGGAATTCTTGCCCTTCATTATAGGCATGAAAAATAGTGCTTTCGCTGCAGAAAGCAATATGGCAGTTCCTCAAAAAATTAAGAAGAGAACTAGTTATGTGATCCAGGAATTTTGTTCCTGGGTAGCTACGCGAAAGAATTAAAAGCTATGTCTCAGAGATACGCCTATACTCCTGCTCACCCCTGTGAGCAGCATTAGTCACAATAGCCACAAGGTGGAAGCAACCCCAGTGTCCACCCACAGATGAATGGAGGAAAAGCAGTGTATACAGATAATGGAATATCAGGTACCCTTAAAAAAGGAAGGACATTCTGACATCTGCTACAACATGGATGAGCCTTGAGCTCGGTGAAATAAGCAAATCACAAAACACACATACTGTATGATTCCGCTTCTGTGAGGTCCCTAGAGTAGTCAAAATTATGGAGACAAAATAGACGGTGGTTACCAGGGGCTGCACAGAGCGAGGGAAGGAGGACTTAACGCTCCATGAATACAGACTTCCGGATCTGGAGATGGACGGTGGTGAGGTCCGTACGACAGTGTGAACGTACTTAACCCCCCCGGACTGTACCCTTAAACATGGCGGAGATGGTAAGTGTTAAGTGTATCTTACCACAATTTAAAAATTGGAGCAAAGCCCCACAGATTTATAGTCTTGACAGTTCTGGGGTTCAGAGTTCAAAATGGACTTTGCAGGACTAAAAGCGGGGTGTCGGTGGACCTGTGTTTCTTCTAGAGACTCTTTTTTTTTTAATTTTTTTATGTTCTTTTTTTATTTATTTTTGAGAGACAGAAAGAGACAGTGGGAATAGGGGAGGGTCAGAGAGAGAGAGAGAGACACAGAATCCCAAGCAGTCTCCAGGCTCTGAGCTGTCAGCACAGAGTCCGATACGGGGCTCAAACTTACAAACTTTGAGATCATGACCTGAGCCGAAGCCAGAAGCTTAACCGACTGAGCCACCCAGGCGCCTCTCTTCTAGAGACTCTTAAGGGAGAATCTGTTTCCTTTCTTTTTCCAGCTTCTGGAGATTGCCTCCTTCCTTGGCCAGGGGCCCCTGCCTCGATCTTCAAAGCACATAGCTTCAACCTCTGCTTCGGTCTCCTTACCTTCTCTTCCTCTTGCCCTCCTGCCTCCTTCAAAGGACCCTCCTGATTCCATTGGCTCAAGATAACCTCGACTCCTAACTTCATCACATCTGCAAAGTCGCTTATGCTACATGAGATAACGCATCCATAGGTTCCAGGGACTGGGACATGGACGCCTCCCGGGGGCCATTATTCTGTCTCCCCCAGGGTATATAAACAGGCAGAAAGATAAGCCGAAGAAGATTCGCAGGGAATAGGATGCACCCAGGCTCTAATGGGTTGTAACACAGGAGCAACAACTTCTGATTGACTTTTTTTCAAACACACCACCCTTGCTGCTGGGTAGAGAATGTGTTGGGGGTAGAGACAACTGCACTTGCTCATGGATTTGATCTAGAAACTCTACACTGTGTGTGTGTGTGTGTGTGTGTGTGTGTGTGTGTGTGTGTGTTTTCCATCTCTCAGCCTCAAAGTCTGGCACCTGGAGAACCAGGCTCCCTCCAAGCAGGAAGAGGGTGCCGGATAGAACCATAACCAGAGGCGTCCCTGGGTAGCACATTTGAGACCCGGAAGTCTCTCTGCAGACCAAGGGCAAAGCCGGTAGAACAAAAGTGATTCATAGTCCCTAGGCGCCCCATCCTTGAGTTGAAGAAGGCTCCGCTTTGCTCATGCTAGTTCTCTATCCCCTGAGCTTAAAAGAGGGTCTTGGATTTTTCTGGAGGCATAATTTGGAGAAAATGAGGAAGAGACAGAGGTAGAGAGACAGGAGCCTGTAGGAGGCTCCACTGACAGTAGGGATATGTGAAATCACTACAACTCTCATGCTGCCCGGAGACCAAATGCACTTATCCTGGACCCCCGGGTAAGGGGTAAATGTATCACTCCACATGTGTTTGGGTTTGTTTGTGGAGACTTAGAACTGAAGTATCCAAAGGGACTTTAAAAGCCATCTACTTCCATCTCCAAATGCATGCTTGAATATCTTTGATATTCTCATCAAGTCACCACATGGCCTGTGCTTGCACACTACTAGCAACGGGGAGCTCACCACTGATCGAGGCAGCACATTCCATGGATGGACAACCCAAACTGTCTGCAAGGCCGTCCTTATGTCACGTGGTCTCGCTGCCATTTCCTTTGTGTCTCCATCCTTCCCTCTGGAGTGACACAGAATAAATCTGCTCCCTCACCTTCAGGAAAAGCCTCCAGATAGTGGGCAGGACCCCTGAAGCTTTTCCAGAGAAATTTCTCTGGTTCCTTTAATTGTTCCTTGTCAGATATGATTTGAAGTCCCCCACCCCTCCTGCTTCCTTCCTAATCCTGGTCTCTTTTGTTAGACGAGCTCTAATTTCCTACATTCTCTTTCAGGATGGGTATCTAGAAGTAGACCCAGAGCTCCTGGGGCTGCCTGACTGGCACAGAGAAGCTGGGACCACTACCCCCTTTCTCTTCCCACGGTCTGGACCTGGTTCCAGCAGCCCAAGTTCCCACACTCCTGATTCATAGTTTGCTTTCTGTTGAGTAAACCTTAATTAATTTGTACCATGCTGCACCATGAAAGGCAAGACTAAATATACCCAGTGTTCATTGCAATGTGTCCTATTCGTGGGGTGCCTGGGTGGCTCAGTCAGTTAAGCATCTGACTTCACCTCAGGTCATGATCTCAAAGTTTGTAAGTTTGAGCCCCGTATCGGGCTCTGTGCTGACAGCTCAGAGCCCGGAGACTGCTTGGGATTCTGTGTCTCCCTCTCTCTCTCTCTCTGCTTCTCCTCAGCTCATGCTCTATCTCTCACTCTCTCTCAAAAATAAACATTTTTTAAAATTTAGGGGTGGGGCGACTGGGTGGCTCAGTTGGTTAAGTGTCTGACTTTGGCTCAGATCATGATCTCACAGTTTGTGGGTTTGAGCCCTGTGTCGGGCTCTGTGCTGACAGCTCAGACCCTGGAGCTGGCTTCGGATTCTGTGCCTCCCTCTCTCTCTCTCTGCCACTCCCCTGATCATACTATCTCTCTCTGTCTCTCAAAAATAAATAAAGGGTAAGAAAAAAATTTTTTTAAATTTAGGGGTGCCTGGGTGGCTAAGTCAGTTAAGCGTCCGACTTCGGCTCAGGTTATAATCTCACAGTGCATGGGTTCGAGCCCCGCATCAGGCTCTGTGCTGACAGCTCAGAGCCTGGAGCCTGCTTCAGATTTTTTGTCTCCCTCTCTCTCTCTGCCCCTCCCCAGCTCACTCTCTGTCTCTGTCTCTCAAAATAAAGATATAAAAAGAAATTTAAAAATAAATAAGTAAATAAATTTAAATGTGTCCCATTACTATATATGTGTGTGCATGTATATATATGTGTGTGTGTATATATATATATGTATGTGTGTGTGTATGTATGTGTGTGTGTATAATCTCCAGGAAATTATATGGTTATATTTTAGTACTGAACACAACAAAGGACACAAAGAATCTCAGGTTCTCTTCCTGAGGCCCATGGGAACACAGACGCTGTCAGAACTACGGAGTGCGCAGAGTAGGGCCAGAGAATGGACATGAATGTCCAGTACAAAGAGCGAAGCTTTATTTCCTTTTCAGTAATCCGTGTGGCTTCGAGTCAAATTTACATACAGGTAGCAGTAGGCGGGATAGGAGGGGAAAATAGTGAAAAGGGCAGAAAATTGGAGCATCGCAAACCAGATTCAAATCCTAATCCTACCACTTTCCGCCTGTGATCTTAGGCAGGTTGCCTCGCCTTCTTGAGCATCACGGAAACAACCTACCTACAATAGCTGTACGCTGCCCGGTTTAAAGTGTTGAAATAGACCTGAGAGTTAAGGTGCTTATATTACAATCTAACGCTTCAAACTTCACCTCCTGCCCCTTCCTCTCCAATCCAGCCACTGAAAGCTGCCCCGGCTGTACTCCCAGCCAATTCCAGACTAGCAGTTGGGAGAATCTGAGTTCAAATTCTGTTTTTGCCATTCAAATGAATTACTCAGGGCCCTTCTCAGACCTCAGTTTCCTCATCGGGATACGCACAGATAAGTCAGTGCGTGTGTGCGTGTGTGTGCGTGTGTGGGAGTGAAAGAGCTCTGTAAACCGCAAGACACAGTCATCATTAGGCATCTGGAGCCGAAGGTATGGAATTCAAACCGACGACCCTGAAGCGGTCGCACATGCGCGGGGCCCCAGGGTTGCCCGCCAGAGGGCGCTGCTGCTCCGACTCCCTGCGGCGAGCGCGCGGGAGGCTGGCAGCGCGACCGGATTGGACAGTTCGGCGTGAGGCGGGGCCTTGAGGAGGCGGGGCTTCCGGCCTCTCCGCCGCTGTTGCCAGGGGAGACCGCCGCAGGGAGGCGGAAGGAGCCCAGGACTAGCCAGCGCCTAGGCTGGGCGCGGCGCGATGGCGGCCATCGTGGTCTCGGAGGCCGGGTCTCGGAGCTGGTCCTTGTGTCCCGAGGTGCCATCCGCCACCTTCTTCACCGCGCTGCTCTCGCTACTGGTGTCCGGGCCCCGCCTGTTCCTGCTGCAGCCGCCCCTGGCGCCCTCGGGCCTCTCGCTGCGGTCCGAGGCCCTGCGCAACTGGCAAGGTGAGCAGAGGCAGCGCCGGGCCGCGAGGGCCAGCCCTCTTCCTCCCACCTCGCCAGGCCATCTCTGTGACCGAGCCGCAGGGTAGCACCTCCAGCCACTCCATCTGCTTCATCGTACTCCCCTCCTGGAGGACCAGGCCCATATCCCACGTTGTTGTCCCTCCAGAGTCCCATCTTCCCATTACTCCCATCTGTAATCCTAACCTACCTGAATTTGTTCCCTTCCCTGGCGCCACCAGCCTGGTTAAGGCCCCACGCCCCATTCGCTAGCAACCGGCTTCGTTCACTCACGCTGTGTCTCCGAGGAGGAATTTTTTCCTCTCCCATCGCACACACACCTCCTAACCTCCCCACTGGCAAAAAATGCCGCTCTGGCCTTCATACAGACACTTAAGCATCGTCTGTGACCACTCCCTATAAGCGTTTTGGCCTCTTTGGGGTTTAGAATTTCTTCTGCTTAGTTGCATATATCTTAATCCGGACACCCTATTCCCAGCTCATGGGAGTGGTGAGGCCTTGGGAGAGGTGTTTGTTTTCTGTAGGTGATTGAATATAAACATCTGCTCATGAGAGACGTTCGTAGTCTCTGTCTCTTCCCCATTCTTTTCTGGTGAGGAAAATGGGAAATTTGTATAGCTTTTGTTGTTTTGCAAAGCACACACTCCCGAGCTTTAATCTCCATGCTGTGAAGTAGGCTTCATTATTCCTCATTTTTTAGGTGAAAGAGGCGTTAATGGGGAATTGAAGAGCTATTAAGATAAGCAGTTGAGACAGGACGAATTTTTTTTTTAATTGTGTGATGTTTGGGAACTGGAGCCTTGGGGGTGTATTATAATACCCAAATCATACCGAAGTTACTTCTAGAATCTTCACGTTTGTACTTGGAATTTCAGTCTGTACTTGGAACGATTTTAACAAATAATAAAGTACTCATCAGATCACGAAACCTTACAGACATGGCCTGAAGTATATGGTTGCCCCCTGTTCAAATCAAAAACTGTTCCCCACTACCGCCCTATATACACCACAGAGCGCATCCCCAGAGATTTAAGATGTCGGTGTAAACCGAGCTCCCCTTTTGTCCCTTTAGCGCACAGCTTCTCTGAGTATGGGGATCGCGACCATGTAAGTATTTGACAGATGAGAGACCTTTGAAGTCCTCAGATGTAATCCTGTTACAGGACCCATGACTTGACTGAGCTCAGCCAGCCTGGACGTGACCGAGCCAAGATTCCACTACAAGCCTTTCAGCCTCCACGGTTCAATATTACTGCTTCACCAGTCCCCTTCTTCCCTTTAGTGCTTTGGCCTGTGGGAACTTGAAAGTACATGAGAAGTGACTGCTTTTAGAAAAAATAGGAGTAAGATTCTTTGCTGTCTTATTGCCATAAAGCATTGTTCTACCTGTAAGGTTGGATATGCACTTTCAAGAAAGATGTCTGAGTTCTATATTTTATTAGTGATAGTTTTACAATCGTTGTAGGTGCGAAATAATTCACGGTCCCTTTTTTCTTCCTCTGAACAGCCTATGGAAGGAGAGGTCAGGATTACAGCGAGGAGACTGGCACACAGAGTGTTAAGTGATACCCACTCAATCCACCTTGAAGCTGTTACAATTAATTAACCCTCAAACTGCCCGGTGAGATAGGTCAGTATTAAAACCTAAAAATAAAATAAAATAAAATAAAATAAAATAAAGGATTATGAAGCACGTTACAAATTCCAAGACCATCCCATGCTAAAAAGTGTTATTGTTTTTTCCCCACGTGGAAGCTAGTCACGGACTTGCTCCAGGTCCGGGAAGGAGAGCAAGGACTGGATGTCGCACTGAAGTCTGGGGTCCTTCAGTGTTGTCTCCCACTGCCTTTCGTGGCTCCTGGCTGATTTTCACTGCTGCTGGCAGCCAGCCACTCCCCCTTCCCGAGGTGGGTTGTAACCTGGCTTTCCCTCCTTCAGAGCCCCTCGAGGTCCAGCCTCTGACCCTGTCCCCTCTGCAGTTTACAGGCTGGTGACGTACATCTTTGTCTACGAGAATCCGGTCTCCCTGCTGTGCGGTGCCATCATCATCTGGCGCTTTGCTGGCAATTTCGAGAGAACCGTGGGCACCGTCCGCCACTGCTTCTTCACTGTGATCTTCGCCATCTTCTCCGCTATCATCTACCTGTCGTTCGAAGCTGTGTCCTCGCTCTCGAAGCTGGGGGAGGTGGAGGATGCCAGAGGCTTCACCCCAGTGGCTTTCGCCATGCTGGGCGTCAACTCCGTCCGCTCCCGGATGAGGAGGGCCCTGGTCTTCGGCATGGTCGTGCCCTCAATGCTGGTGCCGTGGCTCCTGCTGTGTGCCTCGTGGCTCATTCCCCAGACCTCCTTCCTCAGTAACGTCTGTGGACTTGGGATTGGGCTAACATGTATCCTTCATGGAAGGGATATATAGGGTGGTGACATGGGGAGCGGCGACCCACGGTGGAGGGTCTGGGGGTGGGGGGATTCGTAGGTAGAGCCGTGGGCTCAGATGTAGGTCATCTGCGTTCGAGCTTCAGGTTTGAAAACCGTGTGGTCTTGGGTGGGTCACTTCCCTTCTCTAGACCAGAATTTCCCCATCTGGAAAGTCAGCGTATCTAGCTAGCTTTTCACACCGGCATAGCATTGCCAATTAGTGAAATATTCTGACTTGAGTTTTTCCCCCATGTAAACGGAGACCTAAACCCTGCATTTGGCTACTTATGACACGAGTTTTCATTGGAAGAATCTGAAATACCCATGAGCTGGAGAAGTTCCATGAAAGGAATAGGAAGTAGGTTTGTTTGGTTTCGAGTTTGGTTTGGTTAGTCTTTTTGTCAGAAAAAACAGTTATAACATTTTTAAAAATATTTTTGAGAGAGAGAACAGGGAAGAGGCAGAGAGAAAGATACACACACACACACACACACACACACACACACACACACACAGAATCCGAAGCTGGTTCCAGGCTCCAAGCTGTCAGCACAGAGCCCAACATGGAGGTCGAACTCACGAACCACGAGATCATGACCTGAGCTGAAGTTGGATGCTTAACTGACTGAGCCATCCAGGCGCCCCCAGAAAAATTTTTTTTAAAGACTGGGTCCAATGGGTGGTTAAAGTCTTAAGATGAGCCTTACATCCCTTATATAAATATTCTGGCAATTGCGGGGGTAGGGGAACATTGTACAATACAATGGGTCACCTTTTGTATTATTTAAAAAAAATTTTTTTAAGTGATTTCTACACCCAACGTGAGGCTGAACTCAATCCCAAGATCAAGAGTCTGGTGCTCAACCAACTGAGCCCGCCAGGTGCCTCAATGTGGGTTACTTTCTTCAGCATCAGAATTGGTTAGTGTTGGAGGTTGAATAAGGTACATGCTTAAAATCTCTTTCTTTTTTTTCAGTTTGTTTATTTTGAGAGTGAAAGAATGCTTGAGCAGGGGAAGGGCAGAGAGAGGGAGAAAGAATCCCAAGCAGCACAGAGCCTAACACGGGGCTCCAACTCATGTGCTGTGAGATCATGTGACCTGAGCCAAAGTCAAGGGTGATTTCCTTAACCCCATAAGCCACCCAGGCGCCCTCTAAAATCTCAGTTGTGATTCTATAAGCAATTAGGGTAGGTAACTACACATTGATCACATAGTTCTTATCATTTTAAAATTTTAATTCATTTATTTTGAAACTCTTTTAATTAAAAAAACTTTTAATGTTTATTTTTGACAGAGAGACAGAGCACAGGCAGGGGAGGGGCAGAGAAAGATGGAAGCACAAGATCTGAAGCAGGCTCCAGGCTCTGAGCTGTCAGCACAGAGCCCGACGTGGGCCTCGACCCACAAACCGTGAGATCATGACCTGTGTCTTTAAATTTAAAACCTGTTTCTTGGGGTACCTGGCTGGCTCTGTTGGTTAAGTACCCAACTCTTAAAACCTTTTTTTTTTTTAAGTTTATTTATTTATTTTGAGAGAGCGACAGCATGAGCAAGGGAGGAGCAGAGAGAGAAGACGGAGAATCTCAAACAGGCTCTATATTGTCAGCACAGAGCCCATGTGGTCCTCAAACTCAACGAACTGTGAGGTCATGACCTGAGCTGAAATCAAGAGTTAGACACTGAACTGACTGAGCCACACCCAGGTGCCCCAGATACCCAACTCTTGATTTCAGTTCAGGTCATGATCTCGTGTTGCACATGGTTCGTGGGATCCAGCCCCGTGTTGGGCTCTATGCTTATCAGCATATCAGTATACGGCCTGCTTGGGATTCTCTCTCTCTTTCTCTCTCTCTGCCCCTCCCTTGCTCATGTTCTCTCTCAAAACAAATAAATATTTAAAAATAAATAAGTGAAACATGTTTCTTGTAGATAGCATATAGTTGTTTGCCCAATCTGACTGTCTCTGCCCATTTTCACTTTTAAAGACGTCATTGCATTACTCTTGGTTTGTATTCTTTTCTCCTGAAGAATCAGTCATTGTTTTTATTGTTTTCCCTATATAATTCTTTGTTTTCCTCTGGCTTCTTTCACAGTTTTTTATCATTGGTTTTCGGCTATTTGATTATCATGTGCCTTTGGAGTGATTGTCTTTGTGTTTACCTTGCTTGTAGTCGGTCTTTGGATCCTGGCTCAGTGAGTTTACAGTTTTCATACAAGTCTAAAAAAATTATCCTCATTATGTCTCCAAGTATTTTTTACTTGCCCATCTCCTTCCAGGGTGCCAGTTGCACATATGTTAGACTAACTACTTACATTGTTCAGCGGGTCCCTGAGGCTCTGTTTATTTTGTATATTTTTAGCTTTCTTCCCCCTCTCCATTTCAGCTCAGCTGATTTCTGTTGCGTTGCCTTTCTGATGAGCGATCTCTTTTTCTTCAGTGTGTGATCAGCTGTTAGACCCATCTGCTTGGTGTTTTCTTTCTCATGCTTTATAGTTCAGTTCAAGAGGCTCTTTTTTATTTTTTATAGTTTTCATTTCCATGTTGGGATTTTTTTTATCTGTTCCTTCATTGTCTTTGTGATTTCCTTTAAACCCTTCATATACTTAACATATAATAGCTATTTATAAAATAGCTATTTACCGTAGCTATTTTTAAACCTTGGTCCGTTAACACCATCACATCTATCATTTCGAGATCTCTTTTTGACAGATTTTCCTGCAGATCATGGACCCATTTTCTTGCTTCTTCACATGTCTCGTAATTTTTTAATTTACACTAAGCCCTGCAAATGCTGTGCTATCCAAGGCTGAGTTGTGGTTTTTTCCCTTTTTTTTTTTTTAACAAATGTTGATTTTTTTTTTCCCTGATAGGCAGTTAATTATCAAAGCATTACCTTTTGAAAGTCTTCTCTGAATGCCCTGGATGTCAGGGAGGTCTCTTTCCCCTGTGTGGTTGGAACTCAAGCCTGTCCCTGCCCCATGTGAGCTCCAGGAGTCGTTAAGCAAACAGCTCCCGGATAGTTGTCCCCGCAGTAGCTCAGCGGCTGTTCTTTGCCCGGCTTGGGGCGGGCTGGCCTGTGGGCGTGCGCATTGGCACTCAGCTAAGGACTCTGGGAGCCCCATGCGTGTCTCTGGAGCTCCTTCCCTGAGCACCTCCCTTCTCTCCATCACTCTGCTCTTGAAATCCCCGGCACTTTTTCCTCTCTGAACTCTATCTCTCCAATTCAGGAAAAAAAAAATTGCTGGACTCTGCTTGGATTCCCTTTGGATGCTGTAGTTCGGAAAGTGCCTCCAGGCTGAGAGCCAGCTCCATCTTGAGGCTCACTGCATCCATCTCCCTTTTCGTAGGCATCACAGCCTGGCAGTGTTTGCTGTTTAAAGTTGGAAGGCATGTGTGTAAAAGATTGAGTCCCGGCTCACAGCTGTCTAGGGTGGGAGGATCAGCCTGAGGTTAGGACTTCAGCAGAGCCCGAGGCAGAACAGGTTTTTTGTTTTTTTTTAAATATTTTTTAATGTTTTATTTATTTATTTTTTAATACAGAGAGAGAAAGAGCATGAGAGGGGGAGGGGCAGAGAGAGAAGGAGACACAGAACCGGAAGCAGGCTCCAGGCTCTGAGCTAGCTGTCAGCACAGAGCCTGACGCGGGGCTCGAACCCACGAACGTGAGATCTGACCTGAGCCGAAGCCGGAGGCTTAACCGACTGAGCCACCCAGGCGCCCCAGAACAGGTTCTTGAGATCATTCTGAAGTCATCAGCTGCGACACCTTTGGACTCCCTCACAGCATCAGTTATCCCCGGAAATCAGCGTTTGGAGATGTCCTTCTCCCTGAAAGAATTTAGCAACACGCAGGGGCATTTTCGATTGTCACAATGACTAAGTGCTACTGCCACTTAATGGCCGGTGGCTGGAGATGCCAAGTGAAACAGTCTGGCCCCACAAAGAACTGTCTTGCTCACACAGCCAGTGGCACCGCCTTCAGGAACACTCTGGGTGCTTCCATACAGCCTTGTCTCCATCGCCACCCTCTGCCAGCTACTGCTGCTCACAATTTAGGTTCAGCATGCCTGTCACTTCCTAGAGAAAGCCTTCTTGATCTCCCTCAACTAGGTTGGGGTCCCCAGCCTGGTCTTCCAGATAAACTTTTGCTTATCACCACTTACTCTCCCCAAGTGACTTACTCCTTGTCCGGCACTATTCATTCCTTCGTTCCTGCTGTGTAACAGATATTCAGTAAATATTTGTCTGATGGCTGGATGGACGGACAGACAGACAAAGCTGAATCTCCATGGCTGCCCAGGCAGTGGTGGGTTGACATGGTTCAGATGGCCAGAGTGCCTCACTTGGGATGGTGACAGCGTGGGGGAATTGCTGCCCAAGAGGCCTGCGTGAAGCTCTCTCGGTCATGTTGAGGCAAGGTGTCTTCTGTTTGGGGACAAAAGCATAGGAAGATGTCGTTCCTCCCAGAGCGCACTAGGACAGCCTCCTGCCTCCTTCCACGGCAGGGACAGAGGAGTGTGCTGGCTTGACAGATTGCAGGAATGACAGGGCTCAAGGGATGGGCCAGGTCGGCTCGGGGCAGGTGAGGTGTCGGCACCAATCCGTCCCTTCCCCCTCCCTGTTGGTTCGTGTTCCCTCAGAGGTGCAGCAAATAGAAACTCAACTCTCGGTTTCCGCTGAGCTCGAGCTTGTGGTAGAATGGGCGCTAATCCCACTGTAGAATAAACGTGGGAACCTGTACTCTGTGAGGAGTGTCCAGCCCTCCTCCCCTGAGCTGCCTCCAATTTTGCTTAATATGTCAACCTCAGATGGCCTCACCTACTGCTATTCCATTGACCTCTCAGAGCGGGTAGCACTGAAGCTCGACCAGAAGTTCCCCTTCAGCCTGATGAGGAGGATTTCGGTGTTCAAGTACATCTCGGGCTCTTCAGCTGAAAGAAGGGCAGCCCACAACCGGAAGTAAGTTACAGAATTCTTGAAGCTTATACTTTTTTTTTTTTTTACATTTTTTATTTATTTTTGAGAGACAGAGAGAGACAGCGCAAGCAGGGGAGGGTCAGAGAGAGAGGAAGATACAAAATCTGAAGACAGGCTCCCGGCTCTGAGCTGTTAGCACAAAGCCCAACGCGGGGCTTGAACCCACAAGCCGTGAGATCATGATCTGAGCCGAAGTCAGATGCTTAACCGACTGAGCCACCCAGGCGCCCCTTGAAGCTTATTCTTGAAGCAATTCCAGGCCCTGTACAGAGAGAGGGTGGCTGGCTCAGGATCATGGGAGGAAGGCACAGGGTGTGAGCAGGTCTGGGCCCAGAACCTGCTTGCACAACTGTCTTCTAAGCACTCTAGACTCTGCCCAGATGGAATGGGAAAGGGGAGGGTTTGAAACCACTCATGCATCACCCTGAGGGACTTGTGACAGACTGTGGGACAGAGTGCCCCCATCTAGTGTTGTGACCAGCCCTGGGCGCTGACACGCACCCTGCACAGGTCCACTTGGGCTCTGGCATGGAGCATGGGTTAAGAAGCAGACAGTCCACACAACTGGCTAGGAGGCTTAGACGTGAAACAGCCCAGGACCTGAGAGTTAGAGTTTTCCCAGCCACCCAGCAAGAGGTGAGGTTTCAGTCTGCTAATCCAGGCTCACCCACTCCATGGAAGGTGCTAGGCAAGCTGCCTATGCTCACGTGGTCTCACTCCCTACCAGAGAGGAGGCCCAAGGAGGACAAGAGGCTTTCTCTAGGTAATGGGGGTAGGAGAGCCCAGTCTCGGACTAGGTCACTTCTTCCAGGTCCAGTGCACCCCCTTTCCACTGTTCCCCACTGCTGGCCTCTGGTTGCATCCATGCTTAGACTTCACCATGTAGGAAGTTTTCTTTCCTTCAGTGGTCTCCCCAAAGGAAAGGACTCACTGTGAGGTTCAGATGCTTTGCCACTGGCGCTTTTCTACCTTTAGCCAGCTGTAGAATAGACTGTGTGCTCCAGGCCATCCTATCAGCTGGGTTTCGGTTCAATTGGAAGCTGTTTGTAGCAGATATCGGGAGGTGGATGCCCCGGCCTTCACCAGCTCAGGGCCCTCTGACCATTTCCTCCAGGCCGGGGACACTGGTGGGGGAGGTCACTGCTGGGGAGTACTGGGAAAGTTAAAAATGTACACACATCCAGTTTGATTCAGCAGGTGATCCCTGGGATCTAAATGTGTGGGAGCCTGTTGAAATGTAGGTGTATTGTGGCTTTTAGACTTTTAATTATTGTTCTCGCAAACTCGAGAGGGGACTTAAGGAGTCATTGGGTGCCAACTTGCACCCTGTGAAGGAACCCCCCTCTCAGACGCCCCCTTCCTGGCTGCGGGCCCATCATGAATGAGAAAGTTCTCCCCTGCTGAATCACAGCTGCCTCTCTGTAGCTGGGACACTTGGGTGTCCATCTGATTCTGTTTCATGATGGCGGACAGATCAGAGTCAGGCAGACAGTGACCCCTCGGTTCCTTCCATGTTCCTCACAGAGCATGGCATGCTATCCTTCGTTATCAGGCCTGATACAGGCCCTCAGAACAGAACGTGATGCCTCAGGTGGCCTGGCAGGGGGCACAGGCGTTACAACATGCGTGTTTGTCTTGGCAGTTCTGCAGTCTGGACAGCTTTGCATCCTTGAAGGCTCTTGGAGAGCTTCTGGTGGCCCAAATCCTCTATTTTTAAGAATCCCAGGAGTGCTGTTAAGTGCTTTGTTTCTGTTCTTAAGCAGCTGATTTGTAAAATTGGGTTCTTTTTCTTTATTATATTTAATGTTAATTTTTTAGAGGGGGAGAGAGAGACAGAGCGCAAGCAGAGGGGCAGAGAGAGAGGGAGACACAGAATCTGAAGCAGGCTCCAGGCTCCAAGCTGTCAGCACAGAGCCCGACACGGGGCTCAAACTCATGAACCATGAGATCATGACTTGAGCTGAAGTCAGACGCTTAATTGACTGAGCCACCCAGGTGCCCCATAAAATCAGGTTCTAATTGAAATATATACAGATTCCATCCAGTCATCTAACACAAACATCAGTGGTATTGAGAGTCCTTCTCTGTATTTGGAACTCTGCACCCAAGTCTAGCGGATAAAACTCTCAGGCTGTGTCTCCATTCGTGGTCTCAGCCACATGGTCTGTGGTGAGGTCTGTCGTCTCTGCATGGGCAGCTCTGTGCATCTGGCTCGTTGGTTCCTGCCGCCAGGACTGAGCTGTGAGTCTTCATTCCTGAAGCCACGGGTAGAAAACCTCCCAGTAGTCAAGGCTCGGCCGGAGCCCTGAGTTACCCATTAGAGGCCCACCTGCCTTCCTCCCTCAGAGGTTGGCCCGTTCTCTTTGTGTGCAGTTGCTGCGCTGGCCACAGACACACTGACGGCTGTGATCTGGTTCTGCCTCCATCCAGGTGGCACAGTCTGTGAGCAGTTCCACCTCAAGTGGCCTTAGGAGCTCAGGGTCCCTTCATCCTACAGGCTTGCCGCAGGCCTGTGAATGGGTGCTTCCCTCTCAGGGCCTGGTCCCCGACCGGCTCAGATTAACCTTTCTCCCCACTTGGTGCTCAGAGCTAGTACCAGAAAATGGCCAAAGCGTGTTGCCAGATAAAGCGGTACAGTGACCCCAAGCTTTTCTCGTGTACGATGACAGCTGCTGGCCTTGGCGTCACTGTGGGAATGACCATTTTCTCTCTTGTTCCTTTCCAGGCTGAACCCTGTGCCCGGCTCCTACCCCACGCAGAGTGGCCACCCGCACCTGTCCCCGAGCCTCCCTGTCGCCCAGCTGCAGCACGCCAGTGGCCAGAAACTAGCGCCCTGGCCAGCCTGCGCGCCAGGCCATGCGCCCAGCCTGCCTCCGTACCAGCCAGCGGCCGGCCTGTGTTACGTGCAGAACCATTTCGGCACCACCCCTAACTCCTCCGCTGTCTACCCAGCTACCGCGGGGGCCTCCCTGGGGGTCCAGCCCCCCACCCCTCTCAACTGCCCTGGCACTGTGGTTTCTGGGACCCTGGCCGTGCCAGCGGCTGCTGGCCCCAAGGAGTGCTCAAGGGTCCTGATCCCCTGATAGAGAATCTCTGGGGAAGTTCTCTCCCGTCTCTGAAGAAGGTCCTCTCCAAGCTGAGCTAAGAGTTTCTTTACAAAAGATTATTTATCAAACACCTCTATGTGCCAGGCTCTGTGTTGAGTATTTTGATATATACCTGGAACCCTGTTCATCCTCACAGCAGTTTTGTGAAGTGCGATTTATCGTCTCCAGTTTACAGACGCCGAGGGCGAGGCGCTCTGCGGTCACGTAAAGTCACGTAGTTTGTAGTGGCGCATCTGGGCTTCTGGGCTCCAGGCCTGGGGCCCCTCCCACCTGCCGCCCTGCCTCCCAGAGAACTCCTGGTGACCAGGGTCGAAAGTGGCTGCCAGTGGCCGGTCCTAGCTCCGTGTTTCCTCCCTTTGTGTGTGGTGCTCTTGGTTCTAGTGCCCACGTGTCTGTGTCTGCCCTTCTGGAGCCCCCAGCTGGGCGGTCCCCAGCCCGTGTAGTATTTCTCCCCAACAGCAGCCCAGCCCCACAGGCGGTGAGATGGGCCACTGTGAGCCACAGCTGCCTGCTGAAGGATCCATAGTGTTGATTACCTTTGTATAAAGAAACAGCCTCCAACCTGCCGGTTGTGTGTGGTCTCTTCATGGTCTGGCCGGGGCTGGAGAGAGCAGGGCTGGGCAGCGGTGGAGGGGTGTGACCACAAAGAAGAGGTGGATCTGGGTTGAACCAGCAGACGACCATGGGGACCTGACGTAGAGGGCAGGGCAGGGGGGAGGGGGCAGCAAAGATGCTGGGGTAGCCAAAGGTGGAACCAGGAAGCTCGGACAACCCCGAGCGTGGTGATGGCAGGAAGCTACCACTGCTACACACTGGGACCAACAAGGACGGCTGCCTGGCAGGACCTCCGGAGAGTGACACGGGCACAGGTGGTACTGGCATCGGAAGCCAGAGGCACTGAGAAGAGGCCAGCTCCTCTGCCCATCGTTTGATCTACAGTCAGGGCTTCCTGTGGCCCAGATTAGCCAGAACCCACTGGCAGGCAAGCCCAGGAAATGGAATTTGCAGGGGCCAGTCCCTCTGAGGGCGGGCAGGACAAGGCCAGGAATGCCTGAGCCCACAGGTGCCTGCCCGACCTGAGGGCTGTGGCTTCTGATCCATCGGCTGGAGCCCCTTGGTCAAGGAGTTACGCCAACTGGCAGAGGTCTTCATAGACCTGATAAGGCGTGACCTTCATTCATTCCAGCTGGTGAATGGCCCACCCTGTACTGGCTTTTTCATAGGTCCTGGGTATGAGAAGTGGCTATCCACATGCCCACAAGTCCACCCAGCCCCCATGGTGACAGTGACAGGCACACACTGGGTGGCTTGCCCTGGGCGAGGGGGGTGGGGGACAGACTGTGCAGTAGGATTCACCAGCTGAGGAGTTGGGGGTGCCCAGACCACGGCTGAGTGTTGTGTGCAAGTATAGAGCGAGTCGGGCAGGGCTCGTCCTGGGGCCTCTGCTCAAGCACCCAGGGCACCGGTCCCGCGGTGTCACTTGGTGAGTGCAGGCTTCTGCCTGTCTCTGCAAACGTTTCCCTGACACTCCCGTCCCAGGCCTGTGTCCAAAAGCAGGTAAGAGGACCGCGTGTTCCCTGTGTGACAGGGTCACATCCCTTGTGTCTGGCCTCACCGTTTGGACTGGGTGGTTGTTGCTGTGGAGGCCATGGGGATGATCAGGCTGACGAGCCCTGTCACAGGTCCCTGAGTGGCACAGCTGGAGGGGACTCAGAGCTCATTCAGCCCAACTGTCTCTTCCACTGACACTTCTACCAGGGATGCGGCCCCCAACCCAGACCCCTGTGACAACCCCTGCTCTGAGCCGGTTCTGCCAAGTCTGGGTGGCCCCCTGGCTTCTGTTGGTCTGACTGCAGCGTGTTTTCTAGGGCCTGGCAGGGATCCCAGCCCCCTGCCCCAGGTTCCTGTCCCCTGTCCACGAACACTGCGTGCTAAGGCTTGGGCTCGGACAAGAGATCAAGACAAAGGTGAGTCCACAGGGCATATGGAGCTGGCGCTCGATAAATATTTGTTGAACGGATAGACGAGCAGGTGATCCCTGCCTTTTGGAAGCCCGGGGGTGGGAGGGATGGCCAAATATGAAATTGAAATTCAGCAATGCTTTTCATGCCCTCTTTGGAGGCCCCCTGACCTGGAAAACTGGAAACCAGTGGAATGCCAACACACACCCTTGCACAGAGAGGGAAGGAGAGAGGCACTAACCACGGCTGTCTCAGGACAAAGGAGGCAGCACATTCAGCTTCAGAGAAAACCATTATTCCGTGCTCATTAGATATGTCAAAATCCTAACCCCAGTCTCTGTGAACATGACCTTATTTGGAAATAAGGTCCTTGCAGATGTCATCCAGTTAAGAAGTCCTACAGGAGTAGGGTGGGTCCTAAATCCAAGACCTGGTGTCCTTTTAAGAGACCCAGGGAGAGGGCAGCTGTGTGAAGACAGAGGCAGACACTGGAGGCTGAGTCCATAAGCCAAGAAACACCAACGATCTCTGGAATCTACCAGAAGCTAGGAAGAAGCCAGGGAAAGATTCCTTCGCAGAGCTTTCTGAGGAAGCATGGCCCTGTCGATGCCTCGATTTTGGACTTCTGGGTTTCAGGACTGTGAGAAAAAATTTCTGTTGTCTGAAGCCACCCGGTTGTGGTGATTTGTCACAGTAGATTTGAGAGACGGATACAGACAGTTTCCTCTCCCCAAAAGCCTAGATTTGGCACATTACCGTCCTGCTCAGAGCCTCAGGGAGCCCCCCACCAGCTGCAGGTAGAGTCCAGGGGAGGCCTTGGCTGACGCTCAAGGCTCCGCCCAAGGCCCCCACCCTGCCCCTCGCCATCTCCCCACTCACAACCTGTTGATTCCACAGCATCCCTGCTTTCACTTAATGGGAGGGAGAGAAGAGGGTGGGAAGTGGGAAATGGAGTGAAATTTTGAACTTGGGTGACTGGTACCCTGCTGGAAATAGGAGGGCTGAAAGAGGGAGGTGGTCTGCAGGCAGGGCAGGGTCAAGGAGCAGAGGGGGCCATAGAGGGTGGTAGTGGGAGTGGTGTGGAGGGGGAGGCAGGGGAGGTGTGCCATTTAGGTCAGTTCAACTGTGAAGTCACCAGGGTGTGCAGGCAGAGATGGCCTGAGGCCCTGGGAAGAAACCAGAGCCTCTGGTGAATATAAACTAGGGCCTTCAGCTCCCTACCCTGCCCCCCTAGGTCTCCACACTGGGCGGAGGCTGGGTCAGTGCAGGGGCGTGTTGTGCAGCACAGAACTGGTTGAGGGCCCAGGGAGGCACTCTGATGAGAAGGCAGAGGGGAGGCTCAAGTCTCCAGCTCCTCTCCCTGGCTCTAAGGGCAACTCACCCAGCTTCCTCGAGCCTCAGGTCCTGGTCTGGAAAGAGAGACAATTGCACCTGCTCCTTACAAGGAGATTATAGACACAACAGAGAGGGAGAGGGTAAAAAACACTTCTTTCTAGAATTTGACTTGTGCTCCGCTCCTTGCTGACCTTCCATCCTGTCCCCTGCAGAGTAGAGAGAGGAACCCTGGCCTTTAAGGAGGCTGCCAGCATGAGGGGCCTGCACGGAGGCACCTGAGGTGCTGTGCGTCTGACAAGCACAGCTCCTATGGGGGCTGGAAAGGCTCTGTCTGCTTATCGGTGACAAACTGTATGAGGTGGCCTTCTTTGACAGGTGTCTGTCCAGTAGAGGCCAGGGACCCCCTGGCAAAGCTCATGATCATTCCTTCACTGTACATGTATGGAGCACCTACTTGTGTGCCAATCACCCATTCCAGGTGCAGGAGGCACAGTGGTGAGTCACCAGTTCACTAATGGCAAGGTCACCAATGCCTGCCTTCCAAGAGCTTAGTGGTCTGTGTGTGCGTGTCTGGAGGCAGGGAGGGAAAGACAATTAGCAAACAGACAAACAGAACCATGAATTAATGAGAGCACCGCGAGGGGCAGGAAAGCTGGTTGATGAGACACAGAGAGTGGCAACGTTAGATCAGGGAAGGCCTCCTGGAGGAGGCAACATCACCACTGAGACCTGAAGGATTCTAAGGAGCAGCCGTGAGAGGATCAGGATGAAAAATGTTCCTAAGTAGACAGAGGAACAAGAGCAGAGAGCCGGACATGTTCTCAGAACAGAACAGAGTGGCTGGGGGGTGATGCACACAGTAAGTGCTTAATAAGTGCTTGTTTCCCTGGGAATCTGCACATGGCGTGGGAGGCCATGTTCATGCTGTGAGCCCCCCTGGTCAAGGATGATAGATCCTGGGAGTCTGAGCCCTGGCAATGACCACCCTCACCCGTTTGCTCATCCATTCATTCACTCTTCCTTCCTTCATTCTCTCATCAAATAGTTACTGAGTCCCTGCTGCCTCCTGGGCCTCATCTGGGCTGGGCACGCAAAGACGGCAAGGCTTGGTCCCAGCGTGTTCTGGAAAGGGGGACAGAAGCCCCAGCAGTCCCGGAGACACCTCCGCTCACCTCCTGCAGAGCGTAGAGAAGCGAGCAGCCAGCACTGCAGGGACCCAGGGGAGGCATCTCAGAGGAGGTGATCCGCGAACCCGAGCCCAGAGGGCTGAGCAGGCCTCTCCAGGACGGAATGAGGAGAAGGGTGCTCTGGGAGAGGAGTGTGTGCCAAGACGGATGTGTTGGGCCTGGCTAGACCAGAACGTGGGGTGAGGAAGCGTCCACAGGGAAATGTGGACGTGGAGAGGCCACAGGGGCCTGGTGGGAAGGGCTCTGAGGCCCGGCCTAAGGGGTCTGGACTTAATCCTGCAGGTAGTGGGGACCCCCAGGGGGCCTTCTCTGCTTGTTTGACTGTGCCCGAGTGTGAGGGGAGCCACACAAAGTCACCCAGCAGTAAAGCAGGCTGAAATAGGGCCTCTCGCCCTGGGGCTGCTGCCTGCGCACGCTGTGGACTCAGGGGGCTTGAGGAGGGAGGGTGTTTAGGGACCAGCAGACCAGATCCTTCTATGGGCCTGAAATCTCTGCCAAAGTGTGAGCCAGATCTCTCTGAATCTCTGTATGTTGGGCTGCCCAGGGGCGTTCCTGTGGTTGGCGGAGAAGGAATTTAAAACCCTTGAGCCTCCTGTTTGTTCTGTTGGTCTCCACTCCCAGGTGTGGTTCTTCTTTAACTCTCAGGGCTCAGGGCACAGGAATGTCACCTGGCCTCAGAGGTGAGGTCGGGCATAGCCAGATGCCCCCAATGGAAGGGTTGAGTGTGAGGGCCCCACTCCCCAGATCCCACCTGCCCTGAACCCTTCCCCTCCCTGCCATCCCAGAGGCCCCCAGGGCTCTGCCAGCTGGAGGAACGCTCTCTGTCACCTTGGCCATGAATACTGGGAGAGCAGGGAATGCGAGTCCCTCCCTGTCCTGTAAAGGAAGACAGCTGGCCTGAACCACAAGTGTCACATTCCACCAATCTGGTTTCCCTTCTTTTTACTCGGGATGCAAGGAGGAGCCTCTCCTGGGGCCGGGGGTGGGTGGTGGCTCCCCATACCAGCACCCCAGTCTTTCTTCCTCAGGGGAACCCCATAATGGACCAGGGAGAAGTGTGCATGGGAGTGAAACACCAGGGTGGATGCATCTGTGTGTGTGTGTGTGTTCAACATGATGGGACCTAGTGGGAGCAGGTGGGAACGTCTGAAGGTGCAGGGGACACAGTGCAGTGACTTGCCTATTGTCCAGTGGGAAAGGCCCTCGTGCAGGCCTGCTCAGCTCAGGGACACCGCTGGCTGTGTGGGAAAGGCCCTTTGATCCCCTCTGGTCCTGAGAGGAAAGAAGCCTGTCTGGAAGCTGCACGGAGTATAGAGCTCCCATTGCTTCCAGAGACTGCCTTCTCTGGATAAGCACAGCCCCTTCCCACTCTGGCCCTGTGTCAGCTTCTGCCCAGGCCTCCGAGCCAATGTGGCTCAGTCCCCCTTGGTGTCAGCAAGCCCCCTGGGATGTTTGGGACAGACCCGTCTACTTGGAGTCCAGTCCCAACCCCTCATGAGGCAATCCCAGTCCTAATGCAAGACACATGGGCCTCCCTGCAGGCCCTGGGCCGTTCCCTCCCCAAGGGTGCTGGGCCCTCCTGGAGGGTTCTGCACCTGGGAGAGGTTCAGCTTTCCTGAGAACCAGGGTCCAGCAGGGAGTCAGGTTACAGTGGGCCACAGGGAGAAGGGGGCTGGAGCTCAGGTTTCCACTGGCCCTGGGAGGCTCTGGGTGGTGTTAGGTAACAGTCCCAGCCCTCTCCAGCCTTAGGGAGCCTGGCCCCAACCCCCATCACCGGTCCTGAAAGGCAAAATCCTGAGCTGAGTCCTGAGATCTGGCTTCATTCTCTCCAACAGGCTTTTGGGGGTCCTGAGCCTGTCACCTAAGCCAGGGAGGCACAGACTCTTACGACCATTTTATGGATGAGCATATTGAGGCTCAGGGAAAGAAGTAACTTGGTCAGTAAAGACAGAGTCCTGATGGACACTTAGGTCTTCAGCTTGCTGGTCCTGCCCTATTCTTCCCACTGTCCGGGCTGCCAGGTGCAGGGCCAAAATGTCTCTGCTGGCTATCGCTTAACCAACACGGGTCTTCTCAGAGTTCTGTGTATGTGTGTGCACGCACGTGTGTGTGTGTATGTGTGTGTGTGTGTGTGCGTGTGCGCATACTTGTTCACATATCTATGTGCCTGTGTATGCATGTATGGGGGCGGGGAGACTGAGTGCCTTCGCCTTTGTCACTCCTTCCCCCCATGGCACCCTGTCTCCCCTTCCCTCTGACCCCTCAGGAGCCCCTCCTCTCACCTGGCCCCCTCCCCACCATATGCAAAGCTGCCATTCAAGTCTTGAGGGTTGCTTGGCAATCCCTGTCCTTGGTCTTCACTTCTGACTCCCACCCTGGTGGTCCAGGGGCTGGTGCAGGATGGGGGACTAGCTCTCTGTCTCTAGAGAACAGCTCTCTAGTGCTCTTGGCCTCTGGCCTGGGAGAAATAAAAACACCAAGTCCTGGCCTGATGGGGTTTGGGGGCACCCAAATCTTGTGGCTGCTAATGGGACCTAGTCCCTCCCCAGCACCCGTCTGGTTTCTTTGTTTTCCAGCGTGGTCTTCCAAGAAAACCCAGTACTGACTGTCTACTGAGTGCCAGAAGTCAGACATCTGGGGACGTCTGGCCAATCTCTGCAGCCGCTGGGCCCCTGCAGCTGACCTATTTACAGGGGTGTAGATAGAAGAGCCCTGCCCAAGGCTGTACAACTGGGTCATGTGGGGCCAGGTGAGGTTTGGGTCCTTCCTGTGTGCCTCAGCTGACGCCCCCTCTCACCCAGGTTAGGGGAGGCAGTGGGCCCCTGGTTTTCGAGGCAGGCTATTCTGTGCTGAGCACTTGAGTCCAGGGCTAAGTGTGGAGCATGTCCCCCCCACCCCGCCCTGCCCCGTCCTCATGGCCTTTGCACCTGCTGCTCCGGTTGCCTGGAGGCTTCTCCCCCAGGCGTCACATGGCTCACTCCCTGACTTCTTTCAGTTCTCACCCTAATCATCTGCTCATCAGAGCCTTGTGTCTAAAACAGCACTCAGAGCTTTCTCACTGCCTCCCCTGCTTTATTCCTTATAGCACCTGCCTACCACCAACTGACCTCTTATACAGGAAGCCTTCCCACAGAGCCAGCCCTCAGCACTCCCTGTCCTGCTCAGCAGGCTACTGGCTGCCGGGGGCCCCTTTAGCGCAGGCTCCTGCCTGTGGCTGCGCTCGCCAGCCTTTGCCAAGGGCCCACCATGTGCTCATGCATGCTGTGAATCCACCCAGAGCCTAGAAGCAGACCTGGCTGTGGACCAGGCCCTGCCACTGACAAGTATGATCTTGAGCAAGTCACCCCAGCTCCCTGAGGCTCAGTTTTCCCCTCTGTAAGACAAAGATTATAATCACCTCCTGCAGTTGATTGCAACAATGAAAAGTTGGCTTATGTGAAAATGCTCTGTAAGCTGTAAAGGGAGGTGGATCAAGGCGCGGGCCATGTGGCTGGGGGACACCCCACACAGCGGTAATAATAATCTTCCCTTCCCCAAGGAAGGATGGCAGGAGAGTAAGACCACGGTGCCCTAGGTCCTTGTATTAGTTGGCTATTGTTGCATAACAAATGATTCCCAGATCCAGCAGCTAGAAATAGCAAATATTTATTATCTCACAGTTGTTTTGGGTCAGAAAATTCAGAGCGGTGTAGCTGGATGGTTTTGCTCAAGGCCTGTCTTAAGGTTGCAGGAGGGGCTGCCAGCATCTGAAGCTGACCGGGCCAGAGAGCCTGTTCCCCCCTTGCCCGCACAGCCATTGGTGGGAGAGCCCAGCATCTTGCTGGTTGTTGGTAGAAGGCCCCAGTCCCATGCCGCGAGGGCCTCTTCGTGGGGATATGTGTTCCCACAATGTAGCAGCTGGCTTTTCCCCAGACCTGGTCGTCGAAAAGAGAGTAAAGCACAAGTTGCAATGTCTTTGATGACCTAGCTCTGGGTCACATGTCATCCTTCCTGTGTGTGCTTGTGGTCACATAGGCCAGTCCTGATATAGTGTGGGCTGTCAAGAGGTAGGATCACTGAGGGCCACCCTGGAGACTGGTGGTCACTGTCCCCTTCTCCAGGACTCACATGGTCACCTCATATGCCAGAACCTTCCCTTCCTCCTCCACCCTCACTCTCTCTTCTGTCACTAAAGGCCCATTGTTGGGGCTCTATTGTGCTTCTTTGACCAGGTGCCTAGTTTCTTCCTACTGGGTTTGCCCAGGGAAGACCCTTGTCACTTCTCTCCTGAACACTCAGACTCTTCTGATCCAAAGTGTACATGCTGCATACAACCTTTGTTGGCTCCCCAGTGTACACAGACCCCCAGGTGAGCCCCTCAGCCCCCATGACCGGCTGCCTCCATCTCTTCAGCCTGAGCCAGTATGCAATGGGGAGAGACCTTAGGCATGTCTGTCCCAGGCAAGGTGACCTATCGAGGAAATAGGGTTGCTAAGATATATTTGGACTAGTTTCCAGACCCCTCACTGTCCTCATCACCTTTCTGTTCTTTCATTCATTCATTCATTCATTCATTCATTCATTCATTCATTCATTCATTCATATAGTGACTGAGTACCTACCTGCTAGGTCCTATGAAGTGAGTGTTATAATTATTTCCATCTTAGAGTTGAAGAAACTGAGGCTTGGAGGTGGCATAACCTGTTCAAGGTCCCAGAGTAGGTGAGGATTGTCACATCTGGCTCCTGATGCCAGGGTCTGAGGCTCCCTAGCATGGACTGCAGGGTGCTAAGGATGTCATATGTCCCAAAGAGACCTCCCTCCCCTGGGCCCTGCTCATAGACACACAAGAAGCCTGGGGCTTGGCTGAATGGGGCTTCTTTGCTGTTTTGTGAGGGGTGTAGGCCTTGGCCAGGGCAGAGGCCATTCTGGAACCTGCTCTGGCCTCACCTCGCCATTTTCAGTGCCTGGCAGGGGCATCCAGGGTGGAGACTTTTCTCAGATACAGATACCCTGGACTAATCTGCCATGCCATGCCCCTCTGCCCTATAAAAGGCTACTATGGGGCTCGAGCCCTGGGAAGGCAGGACGGTGCCCAGCACAGCGTGCCCCTGCTGATTGGCCCTGCCTAGGGCATCCACACCCCCAGTGGCCCAGGTGGGTGCGTCCTCAGCACCGGGGCAGGGAAGGTGCGGGGGTTAGGGGGCTGGAGGCCGAGTACCAGGAGGTGGCAGACACTGGGACTGAGACCTGAGGGGGCCTGGGGATGGGTAGAATGGCTGTGGAGAAGCCTCAGTGAGGAGGCAGCTAGCTGGCGGGACTCTGCCATGCCCTCCGTCCGTCCCAGCATGCAGGAGTAAGGGGAGGAAGGAGCCGGTGTGGGGCCTGTCCCCAGTCTGCACCCCTTGCCCCAGTGATATCATGGGGCAAGCTCTGAATAGGGATGCTGAACCGAGGGCTCTAGTTCCAGCCCTGCCGACATATTTGCTGTGTGGCCTTGGGTAGGAGCTTTGGCCTCTCTGGGCTGAGTTTTTACATCTCTAAGATGAGGAGGTTGCACGGGATGATCTGGAAGTTTCCTCTGTGCTGAGCATTTTTAAGTTTGTGGAAGGACTGAGTGACATGCTAGCCCTCTTCCATCCTATCCTGCCTCACCTGCTCCCCACCGCCCCCATCCCAATCCTTTGGCCATTTCCAATTTCCAGACCTGAGCCCCCAAGCTGAAGACTGGTGATTTGGGGGGAATTTTCCAGGGCCTTGAGGTGCACAAATTTCTTCATGGTCATCTTCTCTGTTTCCTGGAAACAGGCCAGGCAGGAATTTTTGGCTTAGAGAAGCAGAGTGGAGTGCCCAAGGCCACACGGGCGGCGGGGAGGTGCAGTGCTGGCCTGTCAAGGGCAGTGCTTACTACACGCTTCTAGCTGGCCTGGGCAGTGGGGGATGCAGGGAATCGCTGGCCCAGCTTTGGGGTGTCAGGCTGAGGCCCTGGAGAAAGGCCCCTCATTTCTCTAGCTCTGTGCTTTCTGGATCACCCACAGGGAGAAAATGTATGCAGATTTCTGGCCTCCTGAATGGAGTCCCTGGAATGGCACTTGAGCTGGTCTGGATGACTTGGGAAGGGTGGGGTGTGGTGAGGCCTCTCTGCAAGCAGGCCTCAGCCCTGCGTGGGGGTACCACCTACAGCCTGCCTGGGAGGCTGGACTCTCAGTGACTGGTGGTGACAGTATCAGCGACTGTCTGGAATTGGGCACCTGAAGGCCCCTGGCTTGGGCCAGGAGCTAGGAGGGAATTTATAAGGCTCCTTCCTTCTCCTCCAAAACACTAATCATTCTTGCAAAACACATTCTGGACAACAAGGCCATAGCTGTTTTCTCTTTCCTGAACCACACAGGTCATCGTTTTTTCTTGGCCAACTTGGCAGAACCAATGTTGCCAAAAGGATTAAAGTAATCCTGTTATCGTCCCTGGATCTTCATGAGGGGCCTGATCAGGTTTCCTTCCTTGTGGGGCATGACCCACCCACCCAGGCACCCACCCACCCAGCCACCCCCAGAGGCAAAGGGTTTCTCGCGGTCCCTGGGGAGCTGCCTCTGGGGTGGAAAGGGTCTCTGAGAACCACCTGCATGCAAAGCCCCTTCCTTAGAAATGCACTGAGGGCCGCTAGGAAAGAATTTTGTGAAAAATAAGCCTGAAAACCAAAAGAGTGATTGGTAGCAAGGGGTTGATCAGTGTCTTTCACTAGAAGGCTAGTCCTCTGAGCTCATCCTTTCTCTCATGGAGATTTCACCTGGGCTTCCCACGTGCAAAGTGCTGAGCTGGGGAGCCCTTCTGTCCCTCTCTTCGCCTTAGGAGCCATCGACTCCATGTCCCCTCCCTGTGCGGGCTCCCAGCAGTCATCTTTAGAAATCAGAGAATATAATAACATGCCAGCAGATATTTCCCCCTTCATTTAGGTTGTTTCTCAAACCAGCTTTGGAAAGTGGGTAGGGTAGGGGCGCCTGGGTGGCTCAGTCAGTTGGGAGTCTGACTTCGGCTCAGGTCATGATCTCACAGTTCATGAGTTTGAGTCCAAGTTTAACGTTGGGCTCTGTGCTGATAGCTCAGAGCCTGGATCCTGCTTTGGATTCTGTGTGTGTGTCTCTCTCTGCCCCTCTCCTGCTTGTGCTCTGTCTCTCTCAAAAATGAATAAACATTTTAAAACAAATTTTTAAATTAAAAAAAAAGGAAAGTGGGTAGACTCACCCCTATTTTACAGAGGAGAAACTGAGGCAGGAAAATGGGTACAACCTACCCAGGGTCAGAGGCACATTTCCATGAAGCTACAAGACCCATTTGCTGTAAAAAAAAAAAAAAAAGTTTTATATATATATA
>NC_043707.1:29292777-29405615 GCF_006229205.1 Suricata suricatta
GAGAGAGAGAGAGAGAGAGAGCATGAGCAAAGGAGGGGCAGAAAGAGACAGGCTCTGAGCTCTCAGCACAGAGCCCGACATGGGGCTTGAAGGAGCCATGAGATCATGACCTGAGCTTAAGTTGGACACTTAACTGACTGAGCCACCCAGGCACCCCTTGCATCCTTTTTTCTTGAAGAGGGCCCCAATGTGCATCAGCCCTTGTGAAAGTGGCTCCAAATCCTGCCATGGTCCCTTAGGGACCAGTTGGCAGTATTGTGGCTCCAAGTCAGCTGTCTTTCCTTCTACCTCCTCCTGTCCTTCTTCCTGCCCCTCCCTACCCTCACCTTTATCTTGTTCCCACTATCCTCAAGGTGATTGGTTGCTATGTTTCCCCTGCTCTGTTTCTCTGCAAAGGTGGGAGGTAGGTTCATGAGAACTTATTGGCATAGATACTCTTACTTCACATCATATTTGGAAAATAAGTCTATAATCTCTGTTAAAAGGGATTAGGTTAACTGAGATTGTAAAGGTAGAAATGACACGGTTATGTATGTCAGCTCATTCAAAGGAAACTTAAACCAGCCAGAGATTTCACAGATGGATGGGTTGCCTGAAAAGGCAGTGAGTGCCCTGTCAATGGGTGCATGCAAAAAGTGGCTGGAAGCCATTAGTGACTAAAGAAGCAGATTCTGTATCGAGGGAGGGGTGGCGTTCGGGCAGGTGCTGTGTAAGGTAGAACCCTGCGAGTCCGTGAGGGCACAGGGAAAGAGACCAATGTCGCAAAGAGTGAGTGAGCACAGGACACAAGGTCTCAGGGCTGGGTTTGGGCAGGAGGAGGCTTGGAAGTGGGGGTGGCCGTGGCTGGACAAACACTGTCAGCTCAGCGTTGCTACATTCGGGGCAAGCAGCTGTCACGAGGGTGGCTCTCCTTGACTTTCCTCCCCGCCCTTCTCTGCCTTGTTGTGGGGCTCTAGCTTTTTTTGTTTTTTCTTTCTTTAAGTTTATTTATTTATTTTGAGGGAGAGACACAGAGAGAGAGGTGGGGAGAGGCAGATAGAAGGAGAGAGAATCCCAAGTAGGCTCTGCATTGTTGGTGCAGACCCCGAGGCGAGGCTCCATCTCACCAACCACAAGACCGTGACCTGAGCTGAAACCAAGAGTCGGACGCTTAACTGACTGAGACGCCCAGGCGCCCCGAGGTTCTTGCTTCCTGAGAGCCTGTCTCAGGCCCAGCTCAGCCCCTGCCCCTGCTGGATGCAGAGTAAGATACCTCCATGGGGTAAGCTTCTCCAGCTGGGACCCAGGAAGAACTGCTCGTTACCTTCACACAGGTGCGGCAGCGGGAGAACCTGACACCCGAGAGGGACCTGAGAGCCTTCCTAAACTGCCAGCCCATCCGCACACAGATCAGGTTCTCATCTGTATTATGGGAACATTAGTACACATCTTTTGAGATGGTGTGACATTTTTTGGTTTTTGTTTGACAGAGAGAGAGCGAGCGAGCATAAGCGTGAGCTGGGGAGGGGCAGAGAGAGAGGGAGACACACAATCCAAAGCAGGCTCGAGGCTCTGAGCTGTCAGCACAGAGCCCAACTCAGCCCAAATCAGGGCTCAAACTCATGAACCATGAGATCATGACCTGGGCCGAAGTCGGTCGCTTAACTGATTGAGCCACCCGGGTGCCCCTCAAGATTGCGTGAGGTTTTAGTGAGGTCTGTGGTTCTCAAACCTCAGCCTCCAACAGCATCACTCGATGGCGGGGCGGGGTGGGGGGGCTTTCGTTGTCAGACAGATTTTGGGATCCCTGCTCCCCCAGAGTTGCTGATTCAGTAGACTTGGGAAGGGGTCTGAAATTTGGCATTTCTAGCCAAGTGCCAGGTGTGATGCCGGTTTAGGGACCACACTTCAAGAATCATTGAACGACATTGGTGCCCAGGAGACCACCAGCCCCTCTGGGCCAGGGGTCAGCTCTCCCCCACTTCTGTTTCCGCTAGGTGGCCACCCAGCACGGGCACACAATAGATGCTTTCAGTACATGTGCGCGTGCAGTTTGAACCGCGAGTGAATGGAAGCCAAAGCAGGCTCTCCCCGCTCAGAGGCCCTTCCGAGATGGTTGTCAGTGGGTTCTGGTCACCATGGCAACAGCTGGCCGCAGCCAGGCCATCTAGGGAACGAAGGTAACCACGGGGCTCTTTGCAATATTGGGGAAAGAGCACAAAGGTCCTGGCCAAGCGCACATGGACAAGAAAGACAATGTGGCTTTCGGAGCCTCCCCTTTCCAGGGCACTGTTTTGCTGTTTGTGGGCAGCCAGCATCAGCTGCAGGTAAACCCACAAAGGATTTAAACTTTGGTTGCATAACAGGGAAAGGAACAAAGGGAAGGGTGGGTGTTGGAAAGAGGAGGGAATCCTGGTCCCTGAGAACCTCTAGGCGCTTGGCCTTGACACACATAGACCTCTGTCATCCTCACCCAGGCCCTAAAGGGGCCACATCACGTCACAAGGGTCCCCTGGGACTCTTCCAAGGCCACACAGTTTGCAGGGCTTTGGCAGTCCAGATTAGAAACCCAATCTGCGTTGCCAAAGGCCATGTTTGTTCCTTCACTTCAGAGCCACCTCATTGAAACTGTTGAACTTTGGACTTGGTTAGAGGGAGGCGGGGGTGTGGGAGTAGCAGGGAGGTGGTGAGGAAGGCTCGGGGAAGTGTTTTCAACACCTCCGGTAGCCAGGCCGATGTCTGTTGGTTGTATTCTGGGTGTTGCCCTTCATAGTAGCCGCCCCCTCCTCTTTATCAGCTTTCGTGTGTGGATTCATCTGAGCCAGACTTTGGGTGACGCACCCCCGCCCCCAGCTCTGGCCAAGTTAACCCAGTAAGGCAGTGGTTCTCGTATTCCCTTGTGGGTAAGAATGAAGATGATTTAAAATGTCAACTTCTGCCTCTGCCTCCAGAGATTCTGACCCAGTGGCTGGGGGCAAGGATGCCCTAGGAATTGGCATTTAACAGGCCCCAGGATGACTGTGATGGATGAGCCCATTGCCTGCCCTTTGAGACGTCCAGGGCCTCTGCCTTCCCCTGTATGTTCCAGGTGCTCTCTGGAAGCCCCCAGGTTTCAGGGCCCTCTTATTCCAGTGCCCCAGCTGCTTCTGCCCTCTCCTCTCTGCTGGTCCCTGGGAACAATTTATCCAGCCCCCATGGCATGGTGTACACACAGCAGAGCCACAGCTGTCCCCAGCTGGCCAGCTCACCCTGCGCCCAGCCGGGCCACATACACCTGACACATTAAGCCCAGCAGCCAGCCCCCATGCTCTGTTTCATAAGGACCTGGCTCATGACCAGAGGCATGAGCTGGGCGGCTGTGCGCAGGCCGGGCCAGCTGTTCCTGACATCAGAAAGGAACTATGGTGTCTGGAGCCCTTTGGACAAGGAATTTGGGCAGAGAAGCATCCCATCTGTGAAGAAAAAAAACGGACTTTGGAGTGCCCCAGCCAGATGGGGCTGCTGCTCCATTTCCCTGCCTCAATTTCCTTACCTGTAAAAGTGGGGACAAGACCAAGGGCTCATCAAAGAGCTTCAGGAAGTTCAGGGTCCTCCTAGGCATGAGATTTGGCCATGAGCTTAGAGGTCAGGGAGATGTGTCTTCAGGCTCTACCCTACTCCTCTCTTTGACAGTGAGCCTCACCTGGGTACCTGCCTTCTGCCCTGCTGTCACACGTCCGCGCTTTTGCTCATCATCACAAGCCTTGGGATGCTGGGAGAAGTGGCAGAGGCAAGCACAGGATACTTGTCTGTCTGCCCCCCCCCCCATTTTGCTGAGAAGGAAACTGATTTTTTTTAATGTTTTTTATTTTATTTTTGAGAGACAGAGAGAGCACGAGCAGGGGAGGGTCAGAGAGAGAGGGAGACACAGAATCCGAAATAGGCTCCAGGTTCTGAGCTAGCTGTCAGCACAGAGCCCGCCGCGGGGCTCGAACCCACTAATCATGAGATCTGACCTGAGCTGAAGTCAGATGCTTAACCGACTGAGCCACCCAGGCACCGTAGGAAACTGATTTCTTATCCAGGAAGGGAAATAAAAAGACTAACCATGCTTCTGGTTAGCAGTCAAAGCAGAATTTGGCCCTTGATCTCCTGTTGGAGGTTTTGTGCTTCTGTGCTCTGGTGACCGCCTCATCCCTGGCCTGTAGGTATCAGGAAATCTGTGGCATCAGGAAATCTGCAAAATCTTTCTCCTGCACACTCTTGGAATCCTCCCAGGGCAAAAGGGCCAGGGAAACGCTTAATTCAACAGACTTGGAGGGCCACTCGTGGCATTTCAGATACCGTGGCAGAGAGCTGGTGTGACACTAGGGCTTCTGAGCAGGGAGAAGGCCTCCGTCAGTTTCCCAGCTGCATCCCTCTGCATCTGTGGGAGCTGTCAACCCCACTTCTCTGAGCGCCCAGATGATCTGGGATCCACTTTTTCTTCTTACAAGAGGACAGGCCAGCCCCTTTCAGGCAGGCTTGGAGTTCCTGCTCAGGGCAAGAGGTTGTATAGCATGACCTTGGAGATTGTTTGTTTGTTTGTTTGTTTGTTTAGAGAGAGAGGAGGAGGAGATTTATTATTTTTTTATGTTTATTTTTTGAGAGAGAGAGAGAGAGAGTATGTGTGTGTGTGTGTGCGCGCGCAAGCAGGGAGGGGCAGAGAGAGAGGGAGACACAGAATCCAAAGGGGACTCCAGGTCTGAGCTGGATTGCAGGTCCTGAACCCACAAACCGTGAGATCATGACCTCAGCCGAAGTCGGACACTTAATTGCTCAACTGACTGAGCCACCCAGGTGTCCCATGTATACTTCTGAAAGAAGATTTGCAGTAACATGTGTAGGACGTTGAGCACAGAGCTTGGGATCTGCTTGGTACTCAATAAATGGTAGTTAGTCCCCTCTATCCCATAGTCAGCTGGAGCCCATTACAAGTGCTCAGTAAGCATGTGGTTCTCTAGAACAAAAGAAGGCTCCAAAGGATTATGGTGATCAAAACGTAGTGATACAAGATAAGATTAGCTTTGGTGGATGCTACATATTTAAAGGCTGCTCCCGGGGAAAGACAATGAGTTTTCACCTTGTTCATGTTCTGGAGAACCCGATGGGGAGGAGTATATGGGACTGGATCGCCTGCAGCAGACAATAGCCCTGGTGCCCGCGCCCCACCCCCCATCACTCCCTTAGAAGATCACACGTTCCTGATGAACCGTTAATGCAGCCACACCTGCACCTGTTCAGTGGAGATAGACACCCCCCCACCCCCCAAACCCAATAAAATAGGGCCCTGGACAGGCCACCAATTCCTTGTCCTGCAGTGACCACAGTTCAGTCCCTATCTCCCACTGACCCCAGCCTAGTCTCTGTAACTCCAGCCCACCTTTCCCTTGGCTCATCTTACACATGCCTTCGGTTGCCTGCATCTGGGAAGACTTGGGGGCAGAGAGACAGACAGAGGAGACCCCTGACACAGACCTGACCTGGAGGGACTCCAGATCAAAAGGAGACCAATATTCTGGAGACGTGACTTAAAGTAAGAAACAGTTGGGGCCTTGGAGGGCTGGACAGTAGTGAAGAAGCCGTCACTCCAGGAGGGATCAGGGCAGCTTTCCGGAGGTGGGCACACTGGTGGGACATGGACATACAAACATGAAACAAGTACGACATTCGTACGACATTCCTGATAGCTCAGAGGAATAAACAGGCACAGCGCATAGCAGGATTTGTTCAATTTTGCTGGAGTATAGAGTTTACGGAGGAAAGTCATGAAGACCAAACTGGAAAGAGAAGTCAGGGTAAGCATTTGAACACCCTTGCACTCCAGACTAAGGAGGCCCAGCCATTCCACACACTTTGATTGTGCACCTGCTATGAGAACTGAAACAGATAGGAATTCACACTCTGTCCTTGACAGTGATTAGTCTGGTTGGGGGCAGGCTATTGAGAACCCTGGAGGGGGTCTCTGGAAAAAGCTTGATAAACCAGATCCGGGGAGAGATTGAGGATCTGTTTCTTTTACATCATGCCAGGGCGGGGGGAATGAACCTTTGGAAACAGGGCGGCTGCAGAGCGGGTGATTGGCTCATCTGTGCACACTCTGCCCAATGTTACAAGAGCATCAATGCCGCTTGTTGACTGGACTCCCCACATGAGTCAAAGCCAAAAACACGTGTAGAATGTTAAGCATTATCAAGCTCATTCATGAAAATGTCGAGTGGCAGATGGCTGAAGGTGGGAAGCAGAGGCAGGGCAGAGAGCAACGAGGAGATCAAGGATACCGATAACGTTAGTCTTCGTGGAGTGTGAAGAGATATGCCTGCAGTGGATGGACGAGAAAGGTCCAAGGCTGCTACTTCAATTATAAAGATGACTAATAGAGGAAGTAAAGTAAGTTATAAGTAATTATGTTGAATGTGTGGGCAAGGGAGGCAGGTTGTGGTTTTAATAACCATTGGCAGGAGTCAAGAGGTAACAGCTCAAATATAGGACAACAGTCAGCCACAAAGACATTTATTTACCAGTATGGAAATAAGGACCAGAAAAAAGTGCTAAACAAGAGATGATTCTTTCTGGGCATTGGAGATAAAGGAGAAAAGGAGGAGAATTGGCAGGAAACGCTTGTCTGTAACACACACATCTGATTTTAAGAAAATTAAAGTGTGTAGTTACTAATATTAAGGAACTGGGAGCCAGTAAAAGAATTGGTTCTTGGGGCACCTGGGAGGCTCAGTCGGTTGGGCATCTGAATTCGGCTCAGGTCATGGTCTTGGGATTTGTGGGTTCGGGACCTCCATTGGGCTTTGTGCTGACAGCTCAGAGCCTGGAGCCTCCTTTGAATTCTGTATCTCCCTCTCTCTCTGCCCCTCCTCCACTCACACTCTCCTTCTCTCTGTCTCTCAAAAATGAATATGTTTAAAAAAAAAAAAGGAAGAAGAAGAAGGGGCGCCTGGGTGGCTCAGTCAGTTAAGTGTCTGACTTCGGCTCAGGTCATGATCTCACAGCTCGTCAGTTCAAGCCCCTTGTTAGGCTCTGTGCTGACAGCATGGGGCCTGGAGCCAGCTTCATATTCTGTGTCTCCCTCTCTCTCTGTGCCCTCCCCTGCTTGTGCTCTGTCTCTCTCTCTCAAAAATAAATAAACATTAAAAAATGATATTAAAATGAAAAAGTTACCCCAACTAAGTTTTGATTTGCATTTTTTTATGTGTGGGGTTGAAAAACTCTTCCTATGGTTAAAGGCCACTTGTATTTCTTTTTTTCTGTGAACTGATGATTCTTATCTTTTGTCCACTTGTGTTAATTCATCTTTTCTCATTAATTAGTGTGACCCTTTATGAAGGAAACTAATCCTTTGACTCTTAATAATAGCAAATATTTTCCATTTGTCTTTTGACTTTGCTTGGAGGTCTTTTTTTTTTAATGTTCAGTTTTGAGTGAGAGAGAGAGAAAGAGAGAGATAACACAAGAAGGGGAGCAGCAGAGAAAGACAGTCAGGAGCAGAGAGCCCAATAGGGGGCTTGAACTCACGAACTCAAAGATCATGACCTGAACCAAAATTGGTTGCTTAACCAACCGAGCCACCCAGGCACCTCCTGTTTGTAGGTCTTCGCCACACAAGTTTTTATTTTTATGTGAATAGATTTCCCAATCTTTTCATTTATGTCTCCTGGAGTTTGTCATAACTCAGAAAGCCCTTTTGGAGATTAATAGGAAATCCTCTAATGTTAGGACTTTGCCTTTTTCTCCTTTTTTAAATCCTTTAAATTTTCTTTTCCTGAGACTCCTTTAAATTTTTTACCCATCAGAAATGTATATTGGTGTGGGGTGTGAGGTGTGTGTACCCAACTTACTTTTTTCCCAGCAGGCCAGTTCTGGGAAGGGCTGGAACAGAGACAGGAAGGCAGGGTGGTGAGCAGAGAGGTACGTGGAAAAGCTTCCCTGCAAGTGGGTGTAGAAGAAACCGGAGTGACACGCACAGTCAGGAGCCACTGAGATCATCCAGTTGTTCCCAGGGAAGCCTGAACTAGGGCAGAGGCAGCAGATAAGGTGAGAAGGGGGAGGGAGGGTCCTGGATATAGAATCCATAGGGCTGGGTTACTGGTTCAACAGGGAAAAGCAAAAGAAAGTGCAGGTTCCTGCTTCAGTGATCTGTAATTAGCAGAGAGAACTCAGTGCCTTAATTTCTGGCCTCACAGAAGCAGGGTACAAGGATTTGGAGTCAAAGGCTGAAGCCCCTGGGGACACCCAGGGAAGATGTTCAATAAGATATTGGGAAGGTGGGAGGGAGTAGCAGAGATCTGGAAGATGAATTTCCTCATCCCTCTTTTGAGGGCCAAGTGAAGGAGTCACACCTTTCCTAGCTTGGTTGGACAGGGTGTGCCCCACCCTGAGGGCTATGACATTTATCACATCTGTTGGAGGGACTGGTTCTTGACAGACTGGACCCAGAAGCCTAGAACTGGGGTCCCCGGAATAATCCTCTCTCAAAGTATTGTTGTTGGTTGGTTGGTCGGTTGGTCCTGTGTTTCAAGATGGAGAATGGGCTCTGAAGGAAGTGAGTTGTCCACTGTTCTAAATGGAATTTGCAAGAGAGCCTATATTACTACTACTGTTGGCAATGACTTCCCTTTCTAGACCACTTACTGCTGCACTAAATTAAATCTTTTATTTTATTTTTAAATTATTTTTAAATGTTTTTTATTTTATTTTTTTTTTTTGAGAGACAGAGAGAGAGACAGCACGAGCAGGGGAGGGTCAGAGGGAGAGGGAGACACAGAATCTGAGGCAGCTCCAGGCTCCGAGCTAGCTGTCAGCACAGAGCCTGACACGGGGCTCGAACCCACAAGCCGTGATATCATGACCTGAGCCAAAGCCGGACGCTTAACTGACTGAGCCACCTAGGCGCCCCTAAATTAAATCTTTTAGAAACACAAGTTGTACCACCTAATGCTCCAAAACCAGTAACAAACAGGCTCCCAGCGGTCAGTGCACAGAAACTGATGCAGGGCTCAAACCCAGAAAACCGTGAGATTATGACCTGAGCCGAAATCAGGAGTAAGATGCTTAGCCGACTGAGCCACCCAGGCGTCCCCAGAGGTGGGATTCTTATCCACGACCAAGGAAGCCAGACCTTTCCAGCCGGAGGAGTCCTATGCCTCCTCTTCCCCTCCGCGGCACAGTGCTCGCCCCCAGACTGATCACTTCCCGTCTCCGCCCCAAGCATTCCCGTCCTGGCCCTCCGCGAACGAGGTTAGGGAACTGGGCCGCGAAGGAGAGGAAGCGCGAACACACGCAAGCGGCCAGGCAGCAGGCCAGACGGCGCGGCGCACAGTCACGGCCTCGCGGTGACCCACGAAGCGGGGCAGCCAGCCTGGGCATCGACAGTGTCTAGGGCACGGAGACGCCAACAATCGGCAAAGCCCAACGCCAGGTTCTCGGGGCTGGCGGTGGGGCGGGGCCTCTGAGGGGGCGCGGCCACGCCGGGCCGTACCAATAGCTCGGATTCTCCGGGGGGGAGTGGGGCGGAGGAGTCTGGCCCTGACAGTGCGCGCGCGGCTGGGTTGGGCGGGGCGGAGTCCCCGAAGGCCGCGCCCCCACCCCCGCAGCCGGCGCGGGCTGTGGTAGCGCCTCAGTGGTGTGGGCCTGCGTCCGGCTCAGGTGGCCTCAGTGTTGCCGGGCCGCCCGCGGTGAGTCCTTGCGATCGTGGGTGTGGGGTTGAGAGGTCAGCGCGTCAGGGCTCGGGGTGTCGGCGCTCCTGAGCTCGACTGCTTTCGGCTGCTTCGGCTGCCCGAGCCCTCGGCGCTGGGGCAGGCTCTCGGGCTGGGTCGCTGCGTGTCTCAACTGGCGCTCTCAGGAAAAGCGCGGCTCCCACCCTGGCCCTTCCAGGGGCAGCCTTTCCCCTCGAGCTGACCTCTCGCGGCGGCTTGAGGGTCGTGGTTTTCACCGCCGAGGGCGCCCGACGGGCCCTTCGGCCCAGGGCCGAGCCTCGGCGTCAGAGGGCTCAGTCTGCAATCTCCGCGCTGCCACTCTCTGCCGAACCACTTTTCCTCTCTGAGGCTCAGTTTCCCCATCTGTACAGTGGACCTCAGGAGAAGGCCAGTTATTGAGGTAACTCACGTAGGAGATGCTCTGTGAATGCGACTGGGACCCGAATGTGACCCTACAGCATCCGGTGGACTCAGTCGAGGGCTCAGGGGAGCCTGCCAGCCCTCCCTCTCCTGAGAAATTGCACGGAGTGCGGGCAAAGGCATCCTTGGGGAGCAGTGCTCCTCCAGGGCAGGTGCCTTGGCCGCGGCTGCGACACACCGTTGCTCCGGGCTCTGCTGGTCAGCCATGACCCCTTGAGCTTATGGGAGCAATTGGGTAAGAGGTCGAGGTCTTCTGGGAGGCGGGGCGGGAGGGGGCTGCAGGGAACTTGACCTCGACATTTTGCTTACATTTCTCAAGACCGTTGTGTAAGCTGATGATAAGTACGGAAGAGTTTGGGTCAATTTGGGTCCATTTCAGTGAAGGTGGCTGCCCCTTCTCTGCGACCCATGAAACACGGCCTTTCCTCCGAGGTTGGCGGAACTGGTATTGGAGAGCTGTCGCACCCAGCAAGATGGGGCTGGAGTGGGCTGTTCTGGATTTGAATTTTGGCACCTTGGCAGGACACTTAGCTTCTTGGAGCCTTGGTTTCCTCCTCAGGAGTGCAGCTAGGGATACAAGTCCCATCTGCCGTCCAGACGGAGTGGAGGGTCTGAGGATCACAAAAGAGGGTCTTGGAGGGTGCCATTGAGAAGTGCCTGTGAGCAGAGCAGTTAATGAATCCTCTGGGATCCAGTGGCTTTACTGTGCTGTTCCTCAGGCCCTCTCATTTGGGGAGAAGACGTTGATTCCAGCTACTCACAAGTTCTGCCTGTGCAGATAGACACCCCCCACCCCCTTTGAGTGGCTGTGGGCAGAATAGTCCAAAAGTCCTAGTTGGTAGAGTGGTGAACCCAGATGGGAACACGTTCCTTTCTCCCTGCCCCTCTACGGAGGTCTTCTTTTCTTTTCGAGAGAACGGACAGTTCTTGAGTTTATTGTGGCTTGTGTAAGCAGCTGAGATGAGAAAATGTTTCATCGGGCAGGTAGCCTAATCATTGGCTGGAGTGTCCAAAAAAAAAAAACAGGGTTGCATTTCAGAGAATGAAGGATTAGCCTCTAGCTGTGTTGTGTTGAAAACTGCAGAGGGGTCTTTTTTTTTAATTTTTAAAAATTTAAAAAAAGTTTATTATTGAGAGACAGAGAGAGACAGAGCATGAGCAGGGGAGGGGCAGAGAGAGGGGGGAGACACAGAATCCGAAGCAGGCTCCAGGCTCTGAGCTGTCAGCACAGAGCCCGACGTGGCTCGAACTCACAAACCGCAAGATCATGACCTGAGCCGAAGTTGGACGCTCAACTGACTGAGCCACCCAGGCGCCCCTAAAGGGGTCTTAACTGCCCCAAATTCTTTGTGTCTAGGACTTGGGGGAAAGTAGCAAGTAGGTTTGAGATGGAGAGAACCCCAGGGATGTGGTTCAGTACCTGGAAAGGTCAATGACTGCAGCCCGTGTGGGTCAGGCAGGTGAATACTTACGGGCGGTAGAGGTTAGTGAAGGGCCACGGGGTTGGATGGTTGCCTGACCTGACATTTTAGGACCTGCCAGTGTCTCTGAGTTGGTTCTTCCTTAACCCCTTGAAAGTCAGGATCTGAGTTCCAGAAGCCCACCTGTGCCCCAGAGGAGTATTTGGGATTGGAACTGCTTGGCACGTCTAGAACATTTATTTGCTAAACCTATAGAACATTTCAGGTTAAGAAGAGTTTAGCTTTTGGACACAGATCTTTCCCTCTGATGGAAGCTTCTGTAGCTGTATCGCCTTCCGTGCTTTCAGAGGTCCCACTGCAACATCTCTGCTTCCTCAAAGCACAGGACTGGGGGGTCACGGAACACGACTTCCAGCTCTGGCACCGGCACCATGTGGCTTTTGGCAAACCACCCTGGGCCCGTGGGCCTCGATTTAATGCTTTGGGATTTGACTTCTATGTCAGATTCATTTGAAAATTAAAATCAGAGGGGCGCCTGGGCGGCTCAGTCAGTTAAGTTTCTGACTCTTAATTTTGGCTCAGGTTGTGATGTCACAGTTTGTGGGTTTGAGCCCAACTGCAGAGCCTGCTTAGGATTCGCTACCCCCCGCTCCTCACCCGCTCATGCTTGCCCTCTCTCTTTACCTCAGAACAAATAAATAAATAAAAATTAAAATCAGAAAAAATTGAAATGGAGAAATCACTGTTTTTATAAAAGCGTATTTTTTCTGTTTACAAACTATTAAGTGCTCATTATTAAAGTTAGAGAAACGTGCAGTGTACTCATAGCCTTACACTGAGACAAAAAACCACCACTGGTTTTTTGCTCTGTACATATTTTTCTTCACATATAAAGACATTTGTTATCTCACCTTTTTTTAACTTAAAACAACAGGAATTTTTTACTATTTAAATTTTTTTAAAACATTTATTTTTGAGAGAGAGAGAGGAAACACAAGTGGGGGAGGGACAGAGAGAGAGGGAGACAGAATCTGAAGCAGGCTCCGGGCTCTGGACTGTCCGCTCAGAGCCCAGTGTGGGGCTTGAACTCACCCGCTAGGAGATCATAACCTGGGCTGCAGTCGGACACTTAGCCAACTGAGCCACCCAGGTGCCCCTTACTGTTTAAATTTTAAACACAAAATCATTCTGTTAAACAGTCATACTGTTTTGAGGGTTGCTTCTTATTCCTTACCATGATGTTTGTCTATATCACTTTGTAAAGATCTACCTCATTCTTTTTTAAAATGACAGACTATTCCAGTAACCAGTATTATTGAAAAAAATGTATTTTTCTGCAGCTTTTTGCTGTTATGAATTCTGCAGCCGTGAGTAGCCTTTGTTCTTTATCTTTGTGCCATTGGGCAAATATTTTTGCAGTATGAATTCTTAGAAGAGCTGGAACGATGTTTATGAGCGTTTAAATGTATTCATCTAACAGACTGAATACCATATACCAGGCACTACTTGGGTCTTGGAGGTTTAACTGTGAACAAAACAGACACATCCCCATGGGTCTGACCTCTTCCTGAGGACAGACAACATCCATGGTTTGTCAAATGATGATACCTAATTTGGGATTTGACTTTTTCTTATATAGCAGATTCATTTAAACACGAAAATCAGGAAAAAAGTAAAATGGAAAAACGACTTTTTATAAAAATGTATTTTTTCTGCTTACCAAAAAACTAAGTGCTCATTATTAAAAAACTATTACAGAAATATACAGTATAGACTGTGAATGCCCTTCATAGCCTTCCACCGAGACATTTTCTTTATTGAGAAAAATACAAAGGAGTGTGTGTGTGTGTGTGTGTGTGTGTTTATAGAAATGGTGTGACTTTAAATGTCAATGGGTATTAAACTCCCTTCCAAAAACAATACCTTATTATGTTCCCACCAGCAGAGACTCACCATTTTTAAAATCAGAATTCTCAGGTCTGTTGTGATGATGTGATGCTAATGGCAGAGAGTGCTTTTATTTCCGGAGAATTTACCCCAGACGCTGCTAAGTTTGTCTTATGTATGCACACACAACATTGTGTGCATGCGTGTGTGTGTGTGTGTGTGTGTGTGTGTGTGTGTATTTTTAAGTTCTTCTGATGACCCCAAAAGGCTAGTGTTTTCATGCCCCCTTCACAGCGAGGGAGGCCATCTCAGAGACACAATCAGTAGTTCAAGGCTGAGGGTGAAGCCAAGGCCTCACCAGGGACCCTCTGTTTCCAGAGCCTTCACTTTCCTTTTGTGCTGTTATCTCATTTTCTGACTGTAGGGGAATTTTTTTTTTTTTTTTTTTTTTTTGGTGGAAGGGAAATCATGTAATACACCCAGTTGCTCAATCATATGATGTCCCTCCTGACTTCCGATACCAAAGCACCAGTAAGTATGTCTGTCTTTTTTAATTGAAAAAAACCCTTTTTTTTAAGTAAGTTCTGGTCTAACTCACACCCGTGAGATCAATAGTTACATGTTCTTCCTCCTGAGCCAGCCAGGCGCCCCCTCAGTATGTGTCTTATATGCATCTCTCTGTTACAATGTAAGAAATATAAGTGAAATGAGTATCTTATAGAGAGACAAATTCCATTTCTTTATCATCATCATCATCATCATGGAGACTACAGAACAAAGCTGCTTTTTCTGTGTAGTTCTGTTGTCTGGCACTTGATAGAAATTTAGACCCCTGACAGGTGGGAGAAGCTGCTACCCGGTTGGCTCGCTCCAGGCTTTGTTTGGCTCAGCCATGAAATGGGAGAAAGAATCCACGCTCCACCTGCCTCCCGGAATCGTTCAAAAGGTGTTTATTTTCCAGTGGTTAATTCTCCCTATTCTCGGCAGTGTTTCCATCCCTGTGGAATGACACTTAAAAAACATGTATTTATTTGGCCCTCAGGCTCTAAGCGTCTGTGTTTGGAGCCTGGTGCAGGCGCCCTTGAGAATTCTGTCCGGGAGGGGGACAAACGTAAAGTAAGCAATTACGGCAGATTGTGTTGAGGTTGCTCTGGAGATAACGCGGGCGAGATGCTAATCCTTGGTGCTGAGCCCAGCGCATGCTGAGGAACACTCAGGGCCAGAGCTACTTTTATTTGGGGGTCATGCAAGCCTCCATAGAAGAGGTGACATTTGATTTGGGTCTTGGAGGGTAGGCTCACCTCCCCCAGGGAGTGTAGGGTGGAGGTTTCCTGAGGCTTGGAAGCAACCCCGGCTTATCTCAAGGCGTCTTGTGATCCATTTCTGAGTGATGAGAAGGCTTTGAACTAGGTGGGTAATGTGACTAGGACGGGGCAGTGTATTCTTGTACTGGGTTTTCAGACCTCATTGCCAGCATCCTCCTTCCTGGGTGAATTGCTCATTTGGCAATCTTACTCTGCTTAAATCTGTATCCTACCGTTTTGGCATTTTACACCCTGAAAGTGTTCCTTTACCAACTCCCTTCCCAGGTGAGGTGTTCACATGAGTTGTGTACCTGTCAGGATGTGTGTGTGTGTGTGTGTGTGTGTGTGAGAGAGAGAGAGAGAGAGAGAGAGAGAGAGAGAGAGAGGGAGGGAGAGAGAGGGAGAGAGGGGTGGAGGAGCCTTATGGGGCCAACTGGCTCTTGGAATGCTGGTGGCTCCTGTGGGTCGGGTCCACTGGCACCAAATTCATCAGCCTGTTATGCCTGATGCTGGCTGGTGTGGCAACTTAGTTAACAGGCTAGAGTATGTCGTCAACAAAGCATCTGGGGGACCTGGTCCTTCTTCTGGGTGTCTTGTGGAGAAACTAATGGGGGGCTTTCTTTCACTTGTAAAAAGGTGACTGTGGAGTGGGGAAATCTTATTTGATTGAGGTGCTGGAGGGGGAGGCATTCTGATCTTTGCACAGCACCTGCACACAGCTCAGAGGGCTGGACACGCACCTCCCAGAAACGAATCAGTTTCGAGGCTAAGCTAGAATATACTGATGGGTTAAGTGGTGGTATTGTCAGCCATGGACTGTTTCTCAGAATTGGAGTCTTTTGTGTTTGTTTTGAGAGAGAAAGAGAGCGAGAGAGAGGGGGAGAGAGGGAGAGAATGAGCAGGGGAGGGACAGAAGGAGGGAAACATAGAATCTAAAGCAGGCTTTAGGCTCTGCGCTGCCATCACAGAGCCTGATGCGGGGCTTGAACTCACGAACTATGAGATCATTAGCTGAGCTGAAATCAGACACTCAACTGACTGAGCCACCCAGTCTCCCCTCAGAGAACTGAATTCTTTCAGAGATCCTGTGGTAGGAAAATACAGTGGGAAAAGCTGGCTTCTTTACCCGGTGGTGATAATGGAAGAAGATGGAGCCTGTGGGGTGTGCCCTCTGATGTGGGACTTATGTAATTTGCTTCTGGGTGAAATTTATGAATTATGTTTAGTCATTTTCTTTTTTATCTCCCCTCGTTTAATCTTAAGTGCCTTTTCCGGTACCCTCCCACCCGCTGCTCCCCTTCCACATGATCTGTTGCTTTGGTGCTCACGTAACAACACTGTGACCTTCTGATACTTTGATCCTTTGGCACACCTCCTCACTGCATTGGGTAGGCTGGGTCTGTACAAAGGTTTGAGAACCCGGTAGGAACACATGAACTTATGCTCACCTCTGAGTCCAGAGGTGTTCTCTATCTGTAGGTCACTTGGGGTCGGTTTTCAACACTGCAAACAGGGATGGTGGTTCTCGACTGTGTTAGCCAATTGGGCTCAGCTGCTTCTGTGGGTGGTGGGGTTTAGGTTGGGACACATTCCAAACATCAGTAGGTTTTTCTGGCAGGGATCTGTGGTCTCATGAAGAGCATTGTTGGTTTCAGTTAAGGATGTCAGAACCTTTGTGATTGTTTAAGAAACCACACAGTGTCATGTGGACAGGTTGGGCGCAGTCCTTTATGTAATGTGATTTGCAAACTCTAAAAGGTTGCGTAGCATGGCAACAGAGGTGGAAAAGCTCACTCCTCCTGCCTTGAAACCCCACCAGCCAGGTCTCTCTCCCTGTTAGTGACCTCACCCAGTTCCTGGTCCCTGAAGCTCTAAAGGCAAAAGACAGGTTGGCCTCTGCTTTCCTCTTCATTCTGGGTTTCCCAATACCATGCAGTCCTGTCTCTTTTTACTCTTTGACTCTCTCCCCTGCTGTGGTCTTATTACAGCCCCTTCCTTTCCTGCCGCACTCACCCTGAATTGGCCCCCCTGAATCCATAATTCCTTCCCACTCCTCCCCAGCGCTTCTCAAGATTTGTCCATGGTAGCTTGGTCTCCAAGCCCTGCTTTTTTTTTTTTTTTTTTAATTGTTTATTTATTTATTTTGAGAGAGAGAGAGAGAGTGTGTGCTCGCAAGCAGGGCAGAGAGAGAGGGAGAGACTCCCGAGCAGGCTCTGCACTGTCAGTACAGAACCCAATGCAGGGCTCCATCTCACGAACCGTGAGATCATGACCTGAGCCGAAATCAAGGGTCGGACACTTAGCTGACTGAGCCACCCGGGTGCCCCCTCCAAGCCCTCCTTTTATCACCCCTCCTTTGCTCAAAAATTTACAGTCGCTCTTGCTGACTTTCCTTCTGCCATTTACCTCCATGGAGGATGTGGGAGTGGCGTATAATAAAAAGGAGAACCCAATTCTCTCTCTCTTCCTAATGGCAATGTGGTTGGACTAGAACATGAATTCAGTAAGAATAGGCACCTCCCCATCATGGGCACGAGAGTGAGCCAGTGTGTGGTACAGTGCCAGGCGTAAGGCACTCTTGCTGAATACTGACTGAACAGAGGAATGAGTGAATGAAGGGGTGATTATGGCCCCTGTCTCCCTAATTGCCTGCTAAGCTTCCTCCTGCATTTTGACTGAGCCCAGATGCCAATGTTGGGTCTGATCTGCATTTTTCGAGACTATTTTAGGGGGAATATAAACCTTTTGGAGGATGTTAGTTTTCCATCTAGGTATGAAAATTTAAATGTTTCAAGTTCCTCCAGCAATTAATTGTTTATTCATTAACTCAGTAATTAATCATTTTATCACTGAAAAAGAGAAGGAGCTTGGGTACCTTCCCCACAGTATTCTAGGTCTTCCCAGATACTTCTGGATTGTGATCTGGATGCCAAAGACATGCAAAATTTGTTTATTTAAAAAATTCTACTGAAGTGAAAAGAGGGTTCTAGCGTAACCTTTGATCACTTCTCAGCCTTTTGGCTAAGATCAAGTTTGGTGTAACCTTTGAGTGTCTGTCGTATGTTAGGTCCTGTGCTGGGTATTTTATATCTTGTGTAATCATCCTAACATTGTGAGGATGGTCAGTGAGGGGACTGAGGCTGAGTGACAATGTGCCTAGGGTCCCATCGTGTGTAGGTGGCATATCTGAACCGCAGTCTATCTGCCTACAAGGCCCGTGTTCTTTCCTTTCGCAGCTGGGTTTTAAGTTAGTTGAATTCCAGGGCCAACCCTCTTCTTAGCCAAAACCAAACCCAAGGAGACAACTAAAAGCCGAGAGCCTCTTCTTTGAGAGAAAGACCCTGGGAGGCAGGTAATTGGACCAAAAGGGGGTCAGGGGAAGCTATTGGATTAAGCACAAAAAAACTCAGCTGAGCACTTCCTAGAAGGCAAGCCAGAGAAGGATGGGATTGAACAGCAAGCATTATTGGAAAAAGGAAGCGGGGCCAGTTTAGCACAAGAAGCCTTTTCCTGGGCCTTTGTCCGAGGCTCATTGAGTAAGGCCATGGAGCGGGTTCCATGCCCAGCAGGCATCGGTAGAGCACCTGTGAGTACCAGGCCCTCTTAGAGGTGCTGGGACTGCACCTATGTGTGGACAGGATGGACAGGACCGACAGGATGAGGGTGGCTCAGGCCCGGGCAGAGGGAATGTTCTGTAGAACAGAGGAGCATGGCCCACGGGGAGCCCTTCCTGGGACCCCCTGGGGTAAAGGCAGAGAACTTCAGTCTCCATTGTACTTCTGCAAGGGCAGGTCTTTGGGGGATGGGAGCAAGAGAAGGCTCCGCATGATGTGTTCTGTCAGGCCAGAGGGAAAGCAGGAGAATCCGGGACAGTGAGTGGGGAGAGTTCCTTTGCCAGCAGCGGGAGGCAGGCAGGCCGAAGTGGAGGCCCTGAGGGTCTTGGCACCTCCCACGTGCAGTGTCCTGCCACTTTGCTGTGGAAGTTGAAAGGCTCCGCTTGGCTTCTTGCCCACCCCGGGTGACCTTGGGCAGAGCTGAGACTTGTCAGAAGTCAGTACTGATTCCGTTCCAGTGCTTCTGGCTGAAGGGCCAGCAGGCCATGCCGTCGGGTGTGGAGTGGCGAGTCTGGCCCAGGAGATTTTGGTGACTCAGTCATGTAGCAGCTGTATGTTGAGCCCCATGTTATACCAGGCCTCCTGAGCACCAGGGGTACAGAGATGCCAGGTAGCTCCAGCTGGACACCAGCATCCACATGTTGCCAGGGATGGTTTAGTTTTGAGCAACACCTTTCAGTACAGCCAAGGTGTTACTACCTGATGAACTCCTGGTCATTCAATGAAGAGCTTCCATCAATAATTCTGCCCTGCTCTGAAAAGGTTTTGAAGGGCAAATAAATGGAGGAGAGGGTGCCTGTGATGCCCGGCTGGTCTGGGTTTGAATCCTGGTTCAACCACTTACCTGTTCCCTGCCTCGGGACGGGGTCCTTTAGCCTGTGTGGTAACTGCTGCTCCTGCACCTCAGAGAGTTGTTATAAAGACGGAATGAAATAGTGGAAGGTCGTCTTACAGGTGCTTAATACATGTTAATTGTTGCCACTAGTATTTGTTTAGGAAAAAATAAATAGATGAGGCAAATAGAAAATGATGACAGTGGGGAGCCCAGGGTTAAGGATGGTGTGTGGCTGCTGAAGGCTCTTCAAGTTTGTCCAGAGTTTCCTGATGTCCAGAGAAAGAGTAGGGGGATAAATCAGGAATGGGGAGTGACTGCTGATGGGTACAAGGCTTCTTTTGGGGGTGATGGAAATGATGCTCGTGAATTAAGTAGGAGTGGTGACTGCACAGTGGGTGAATATTCCAAAAACCACTGGGTTGCATATTGTGAAATGATGGATTTTATGATATGTGAATTAGATCTCCATTTCTTACGTATATTTATTTATTTTGAGAGAGAGAGAGAGAGAGAGAGAGAGTGAGCACGAGCAGGGGAAGGACAGAGAGAGAGGGAGAGACAGAAGCCCAAGCACACTCTGCGACATAAGTGCAGAGCCCAGTGCGGGACTTGGACCCACGAAACACAAGATCATGACCTGAGCTGAAATCAAGGGTTGTATGCTTAACTAGCCGAGCCACCCAGGTGCCCCTAGATCTCCATTTGTAAAAATCTGATTAATAGGCCATGAGTCCTTGAGTAGCTGGACTCCCACTGACCCTGCCTCTGGCCTCCCATGCCCTCTAGCAGGTTCTGTGCACCTGTGACACACACATTCACTGCTCACTGCATATTTCTGTGCCTCCCCACATTTCCAACTCTCTGGAGAGCCAGTGTGTGTCACTTCCAGCCTGAAGCATTTAAGAGCTGGGGCTGACCCCTCACCTGGTCCTGTCCCCACCACAGCATCATGGAATTTATGCAGTGAGGTCATGGGGTCACAGTGAGAAAGCTGCTTGAATACCGAGTCCCCTTATGGAGGCCAAGAGCCTAGCAGTCACCCTGCTTCCACCAGACATTGCATAAAGTTGGGCATTAAGCCGGCTGGGGGGTGTCGGTGTCAGAGGAAGGCGGCTTTTCCTAGTAGGGTGGCCGGAGATATGTCCTCATTGCCCCTCGCCCAGGTGTGCTGTGTCACATGGCACGTGTCTTCCCTAGCAGGAAGCCACAGCCGATACAGCAGAGCAGTGGCTTTCATAACCCAGGGGTGTCCCCGCGGCTTGCCGTGGCCAAGTACTCAGCAGCTCTCCTGGCAGCATCCATCAGAGGGAGCATGAGCCCGTCAGCCTCAGGATCATCCCGTGGTCCCGGTACCCCGAGTGACAGCATGGCGCCAAAGGATTTTGTTTTCCTCATCTCGAGGAGAACGTGGTTCTTGTCTGTTCTGTCTGGGGAGCACAGCGAGGGTTGTAACCAGCAGGGACAGAGAAGGTCTCAGGCCCTTCACTGTCCCTCTGGATTGCTTGGCTGAGGGACCGCCAGTAATCTGCTCGCCCCTTAGGTCTTTGAATCAGTGTCTGTAAAATGGGTGAAAGATGTGTCGTAAGAATTCAAGGAAAGAGTTCGTATGAAGTACCCAGCACGGCGCTCAGTAGGACTCCGTGGGCCTTTCTCTCTCCTGCAGTTCTGATGACTTGTTTTTTGAGACCCAAGGGCATCAACCCTTGTCTCTTGGGGTTTCTGAGGAATCCAGGTCATCAGATATTTGTTCGGCAGTCGCTGGAGGAGTACAGAGATAAATAAGCCAAAATTCTTGATCCTAAGTTGTTTGTGATTAGGTGGGAGACGCAGGTGTGGAAGTAGGAGAAGGCAGGTGCGGCTTCATGCCGTCACGAGCAGGACCAGGAAGTAGGGCAGGTTTTACAGAGGAAGGTGGTGCTTGAGTTCATCTTGAAGACACAGTTTTGATAGCTGCAGACAGAGAGGGAAGAACGTTCTTTGGAGGGAGCACAGCAAGGCAAAAAGAGGCAGCAAGTCGTGTGGAAGGCGTTGGGGAACCTGATGGCGAGGCCTTGGAATAAGAGTGCCGCTGGATTTTTTTTTTTAAACTTTTTATTTTTAACCAATTTTGGACTCACCGGAAAGTTGCAAAAATGGTACAAAACAAGTTTCCTTTTATTTCTCACCCAGCTTCTCCTGACGCCAGCATCTTATGAAATTATAATACAGTTACTGAGAATAAGAAATTAACATCGTGTTCAGTATCATTAACCATTAACAGAAGGCTGGCAAACCTTTCCTGTACTTGAGGAAACACTTGAGGCTTTGTGGGTTATGTGATCTCCGTCACGACTTCCCCACCTCTGGTGTTTCAGCAAGCCAGCGCCGGTCATCCGTGCGTGAAGAGCATGGCTGTGACTAAAACCTGATTTTCACAAGGAGTCAGCCAGCGGGGCCAGCGCTTGACGCTGATTTTCCAACCCCCCAGACTAAACGACATCCCTTATTTGAAACCCATCCGTTGTTTTTCCACCAAAGTGCTCCCCCTGTTCTAGGGTCCTGTCCCACATTCTGCCTGGCACTTAGATGTCATGTCTCTGTCACCTCTTCCCATCTGGGACAGTCTCTTCACCTGTCCTAACCTTGCTATTTTCGGAGAATACTGGTCCATTATCTTCTAGAACACACCCCGCTTTAGGTTTGACCGATGTTTTCTCAATGCTTGGAGGGAGGTTATGCATCTGTGGCAAGAACACCACAAAGATGGTGTCTTCTGAGTACCTTGTCTCAAGGGGTTCGTTACCAGTGACCTGGGCCTTGATCTCCTGGTTGGGTTGGTGTCCACAGGGAAGGTTTCTCCTCCGTAAAGTTACTATTTTACCCTTTGTAGTTAATAAGTATCTGGAGGTGGGGGGTGGGCTGGGTGACTCAGTTGGTTGAGCATCTGACTTCAGCTCAGGTCATGATCTCATGATTTGTGGGTTCGAGCCCCGCGTCGGGCTCTGTGCTGATAGAGCCTAGACCTGCTTCGGATTCTGTGTCTCCCCCTCTCTCTGCCCCTCCCATCAGCATGCTCTGTCTCTCGATGATAAATAAGCATTAAAAAAAAAAAGTAATAAGTATATGGGAAGTGGTGACTTCAATACAATGCAAATCCTGCTTTTCCTGGGACCTTTGCCCAATAATTTTAGCACATCTGGTGGTAGGTCTTATCTGCATTAATTCTTACTGTGGATCTGTCTAGTGGTGAGTCTCTACTTCCCTCTTCCCGTCAACATTTATTAGTTGGTATTCTGTGAGGAAGAGCTGTGTCCATTTATTTATTTGCTTATTTGCTTATTCCATTATTTATATCAGTATAGACTCATGGATATTTATTTAACTTACTGTTAAAAACCCAGTAGTCCACTAGCAGTTAACAATCCAAAGAGGAAATTGAGAAAACAACTACATTTACAATAGCATCAAACAGAATAAACTTAGGGATGAGTTTAAACAAGGAGGTGGAAGAATTTTCCACTGGAAACCACTGAATGTTGCTGGAAGAAAATAAAAACTTAGTGGGAAGACGTTTTGTGCTCATGGAGTGCAGATCTTCATATCGGTAACATAGCATCACCCCCAAGTCAACACACAGATTCAGTGCGGGCTTTATCAAAATCCCAATAGCTTTTTATGCAGAAAAGGAGAAGCTGATCCTGAAAATCCTGTGGAGTTGCAGAGAACTTCAAATAGCCAAACCATTTTGAAAATGAAGAACAGAATGGGAGGAATCCTACTTCCTGAGTTTAAAACTCATTACAAAGCTATAATCATTAAGGCAGTGAGGTGCCATTATAAGGATCGACCTATGGTCAACGGAATAGAATTGAAATCTAGAACTTAATTTATGTGTATGTGGTCAGTTGATTTTTGACAAGGGTACCAAAGCCATTCTATAGGGGGAAAGTCTTTTCAACAAGTGGTGCTGGGACACCTGGATATCCACATGCAGAAAGAATGAAGCTGGACCCCTTACCTTACTGTGCACCATGTACAAAAATCAACTCAAGGTGGATCAAAGGTTTACACACACGTTAAAGATAAAACTGTAAAACACCCAGGAAAAAACATAGAGGTAAATGTTTTTTGTCTAATTTTTTTAATATTTATTTCTTTTTGAGAGAGAGAGAGAGAGAGAGAGAGCAAGCGAGCATGAGCAGGAGAGGAGCAGAGAGAGAGAGAGAGAGAGAGAGAGAGAGACAGAATCTGAAGCAGGCTCCAGGCTCTGAGCTGTTAGCACAGAGCCTGATATGGGGCTTAAACCATGAACCGAGAGATTATGACCTGAGCCGAAGTCAGAGGCTTAACTGACTGAGCCACCCAGACACCCCACAGAGGTAAATCTTAATGACCTTGGACTTAGCAGTGGTTTCTTAGGATGTCAGAATCGTAAGCGACAAAAGAAAAAGCAGATAAATTGGGCTGTTACGAACTGAGTGTTTGGGTGCCCCTAATCATCATATGTTGAAATCCTAATCCCTAATGTGGTGGATGTAGGTGGGGCTCTGGGGAGGGAATCAGGCCATGAGGGTGGAACCTTAGAGAATGGGATTAGTGCCCTTATAAGAAGTGACAGGAGGGTTTGTTTCCTCCTTCTGCCTTGTGAGGCTGCAAGAAAGCAGCTCTCTGCAAACCAGGAACAGGACTCCCCAGCCTCTAGAGCTGTGAAAAATAAATTTGTTTAACTGCCTCTTCTAGGATGTTTGTTACAGCAGCTAGAGCTAAGACATGAACTTCATAAAAAGTAAAAACTTTGGTGCATTAGAGGGCACTATCAAGAAAGTGAAAAGACAACTCACATGATGGGGAGAAGTATTTGCAAATTCCATATCTCATAAAGGTCATGTATCTACCGTATATAAAGAACACCCATAACTCAACAACAACAAGAAAACAACCCAATCGAAAAATGAGCAAAGGACCTGAATAGTCTTCCAAAGAAGATACACAGATGACTGCAAGCACAGGAAAAGATGCTCAACATCATTTGTCGTCAGGGAAATGCAAATCTAAAGTGCCATGAGCTACCATTTCACACCATTTAAATAGCATGACTATTTAAAACAAAAACAAAACCAGCCAGTAACTGATATTGGGGAACGTGGAGAAATTGGACCCCTCGTATGCTGCTGATGGGAACGTAAAGTGGTGTGTTCGCTGTGGATACAGTTTGGCTGCTCCTTAGTGCGTTAAGCATAGTGTTACCATGTGACCCAGCAATTCCACTCACACTCCTACCACAGGAGAATTGAGAACAGGAACTCAGACTGTACTTGGACATGAACGTAGCAGCATTATTTACGCTAGCCAAAAAGTGAGAACAACCCAAATTCCATCACCTAGTGAAGGTGTAAGAAAAGTGTAGTGATTCTGTACTGTGGAATATTACTCGGCCGTCACCAGGAATGAATGGCTGACACCTATAACCCGGATGAACCTTGAACACATTGTGCCAAGTGAAAGAAGCCAGTCACAAACGACTGCTGAGTGTATGGTTCCATTTATACGAAATGAAATGTTCATAATAAGCAACAAATTCACAGAGACAGAAAGTAAATGAGAGGTTGCCAGGGGTTGGACAGTGGGATTGATTGGTTGCTTCCTGGATACGGTGTTTCCTGTGGAGCGAGGAAGAACTTCCATAACTAGATGGTGGTGACGGTTGCACAATATTTTGAATGTACTTAATTCCACTGGACTGTACTCTTTAAGGAAGCAAATTTTACATGTACTTTGCCACAATAATAAGGCAAAATAACCTTGGAGATGAATTACACCTCCCTGATCCAAAGATATTATTTATCTGGGTGCTTAAATGGTTCTAGCTTTAGCTGTTGGGACCTCTTTTGGGAGGCCTCCTGGTTCTTTCGATAGCCCTGTGTTTTCTTGAGCTTTTCCTTAATTTACAGCACTCAGGTGTTCCGTGCTTGCCTTCCAATTTCCATGCTCCAGCTCTTTCTTTAAGGAGCCCTGGTTTCTTTTTTTGTTTTTTTTTTGTTTTTTTTTAAATGTTTTTTTAATGTTTTATTTATTTTTGATACAGAGAGAGACAGAGCCTGAGAGGGGAAGGGGCAGAGAGAGGAGACACAGAACCAGAAGCAGGCTCCAGGCTCTGAGCTAACTGTCAGCACCGAGCCCGACGTGGGGCTCGAACCCACGAATGTGAGATCTGACCTGAGCCGAAGTCGGAGGCTTAGCCGATGAGCCACCCAGGTGCCCCTAGGAGCCCTGGTTTCTTTTATTGGAGAATGATCTTTAGAAACCAAGACATGGGTGCTCGGGGACACTGCTGGTTTTCACTCTGCTCTGCCCCAAAGAATAGGAAGGGGAGGACCCAGCGTTCTTTGAGCATCTGCCATGTGCCCTGTGCAGTTTCTCCTGTGTGACTCCATCTCCATGGTGATGATCCTCCATTTTAGATAGGAAAGTGGCCGAGGGAGTTGAGATTTGCCCGGCCTCCTGGAACTATTTGGTGGCAGAAGCAATTTTGAACTGGCTTTTATTTTTTTTCTAAAGCTGCGACCCTCTACTTGCTCTTCAGGCCCTTGTGAACAGTCTCCCCCCAACCTCTTTGTGACCTGCCATTTGTGCCTCCTGTCAGGAAGCCCTCCCTAGCCACGTTGGCTCACACCAGCCTCACCCGACTGTGACCTGGCACTGTCCATCCTTCCCATTCATTTTGGCAAGGAAGTCACTGCCACTGGTCTCTTTTCAGCAGAAGGGCAGAGAACATTCCCTGACTTAGTTTCCCCTTGTACAGCTGGCATGGTGCTGAGCTCATGATGGATGTGGAAGAGCCACTGTTTAGTGTGAGTGGAGTGTTCCACCTCAAGGCAGTTTTACCTCTGACCATTGTACTCAACCATCAGCATTTCTGTGACCCTTCACAGAATGCTTTCACAAGCATCATTTGCACCAAAGCCTATCTCGTTGGCTAAGCTTCAACGAGGAGAAGTTATTTGCTACAATTATGGGAAAGCCAAAACCCAAATGTGATTTTTTTGAACTCCACCCTTTTCACTATGACCCTCTGTCTGCTTTGCTACTAATACTGTTTTATAATCCAGTGGACTAGAGAGAAATCAAAGAAAAAACTGGGGCTGTTTGCTCCCCTCGAGGTTATGGTCCCTTCTCTGTGAAACCACTTCTAACTGGAAAAGTCATGATTTGGGTTGAAATACTGCTTTTGGAAAGCAACCTTGATTTCCTTCACTGTGCCTGAAAGCTCGGAATTCCAGAGTCACTCCCTTTCCTTAGGGCCACCGGAATGGGGCGCTTGAAAATTTGATGTAGTGCTATCGCTGTGGAGTAAAAGGTGGGTTTTGTGTTCTTCTGTCTTCCTGCTGAAATGGTCTGAACAAGTACGGGCTGCCCTTCACCCTTCAGGGGGAGTTGGATAAAGGTGCCATCCTTTTCCATTCCGGCTAGTGGAAATTCCCAGAGACTGAGGTTTGCAAAAGGCTAGCCTTGTCTACTAATGGTAGACACGAGGCTTGACAGGATTTCAGAGTCCTAACCTGTGAGGCTAGCAGAGCTGTTACTGTACCTTTTTGAGGGTCCTTAGACCTTCTGGGCTCTCCTCTGTACCTGCCCTTTGCCAGGCATTGTGTTCTGTCCCCCTCACAGTAGCCTTTGTCCACTCCCTGCCCCCTGGCCCTTTAACTAGAAGGACTTGTACCGTGTCAGCTATGAAGTTGCTAGGCTTAGACATAATTAAGGTTTTCCTGTTGGAAGTCAAGGTGAGCTGATCAAGGACTGTTGAAAGACCATGCAAGTGAACTCACCCTGCTCCTGTTGGGCTGCAGGGGGGGGTGGGCATGTTTGAGGGAAGGGAGCTGGTCCCTCCAGGTCCAGTTCAGCTGGAGGCAGATCTCTGGGCAAGTCCTCTGATAGAGGAAAGCCAGAATTGACAGATTCTGGGAGTCCTAGACCTCAGAACCCAAACCTTGCTTTCCCCTCAGTAAAGGTTGGCTTTCTCCAGAGCTCTTTGAGTTTCTCCAGATCCTGTTTCTCTAAACTCTTAAGGAAATCCAGGAGCTTCTAGAAGTCACCCAGACTGGCTTCCAGGGGGTAGAGCTGAAGTATTCCATCATTTATCTACAATTTAATTCTCATAGTTTGAGGCATAGAACTGAACAACAGTGGTTCTTTTCTTCATTATTTACCCTGCACACATCATTGTCTTGAATGATTCCACCAACAGCAGCCCCATTTTATAAAGGAGGAAACTGAGGCGCAAAGAGATTTTGAGATTCGTGTGTGAGTGTGATGTCAGGACATGGATGTGGGAGAGCCGCTGTTTGATGTGAGTGGAGTGTTTCCAGACACAGGTGGTGTAAATGATGACTGAACTGTGCTTCCTCAGGACCCAGGTTCTTCCTTCCCATGTCTCCCACTGCCCTGCCTTGACAGTGTCCCACCAGGGAGGGCCCCAGGGACCAAGGAGCAGCAGGTAATGCATACCTCCCAGCAAGTGGAGGACTAAGTGATGGCACTTGTATGTCCCCAAGCTTGGGTCACTGTGTGGCCGTGACCCTGGGCCAGCACCTCCTCGCACGCACCTTTCCCACTCTATACCACAGGGCATCTTAACTCCTGGGAATGATTTCCATCGTTGGGAAGGCCCGTCTGGTCTGACATCTATATTTCTGGTCTCTTCTCTCTGCTCGCCCTTCTGGGACACAGGTGTCATGGCCTCCCTGGAGTGGTTACTGATTCTTGGATTTAGGGTTTGGTTTTTACTTCTTTTCCTCCCAGGCTTCTGTGAGCATGATGCTTTATAAAGTTGTCCAGGTCAGCAGGGTGTCCTGTAGAAGGAAAGCTGAAGAGAAATGTTGAAAATAAATTACTCTTTGGAAAATAATTTGACAGTAAGTCTCCTGACTTACCTTAAATGTGTTTATTCCTTTTGGCCCACCTGACTGGCTCAGTCAGCAGAGCATGTGACTCTTGATCTTGGGGTTGTGAGTTTGAGCCCCATGTTACATTAATACATGAAAATAAGCAGGACCAAATTATATGTGGTATAAAACTAATATTGTTAAAAACGAACTTACAATATACACCTAAAAAAATTGGTGGACCAGGGGTGCCCGGTTGGCTCAGTCAGTGGAGCGTGCAACTCTGGATCTCAGGGTTTTAAGTTCGAGCCACATGTGGGGTGTAGAAATTACTTAAGAATAAAATCTTAACAGACTGTTGGAACAAGAGCAACTAGTACGTGTGTGGGTTGTATTTTTTAACTTCATGTGTTTAAATTTAGCATATTTTCAATGATCATATGTATATATTTTTTAATGTTTATTTATTTTTGAGAAACAGAGAGAAAGCACTAGCAGGGGAGAGGCAGAGAGAGAGAGGGAGATACAGAATCTGAAGCAGGCTGCAGGCTGTGAGCTGTCAGCATAGAGCCTGACACGGGGCTCGAACTCCTGAGCCACGAGATCATGATTTGAGCCAAAGTACGATACTTTGGTTATGTAAAAAAATGCTCAACTGACTGAGCCACCCAGATGCCCCAGTGATCATATATATTTTTTAATTTGTTTTATTTTGAAATAGTTTCATTTATAGGAAAGTTGCAAAAATAGTAAATTCTTGAATACTTTTTACTTAGTTTCCCCAACTATTAATATTTTACCATATTTGCTTTATCATTCTTTCTCTCCACATATATATATGTGTGTATATATATATATATATATATACATATATATATATATATATATATATTTCCCCCTTCTAATCTACTTGAGAATAAGTTACAGATAGGGTGTTCATGTATCCCTAAGTACTTTAGTGTTTATTTTCTAAAATTCAAGGACATTTTTTTACATAATCAAAGTATCGTAATCCCCATCCTGAAACGCACATTGATACACTATTTTTCTAAATGTGGAGTTTATTCATATTTTGCCATTCACATCTCTTATGGCAAAATAAACTAGTTTCTTTTTCTTTTCCTGGCCCAAGATTGTATTTGACTATAATCACTCTTCCATGCCCTGAAGAAGTTCATTATTTCTTTATAATATTTGCCCTTGACATTTTCCAAAAAGGCCATACTTTTGTAGTATGTCCCTCAGGGTGGATTAGACAATGATAAAATCCAGATTGTGTATATTTGGCAGAATATCACAGAAATGACTCTGTGTCCTTTAGAGCACCATGAAAAGAGGCGGGCAGTGTCATTTTGTCCCAGTATTGGAGCCATTACCATTTTTATTTTTATTTTTTAATGTTTATTTTTGAGAAAGACACACACACATAGACTATGACTGGGGGAGGGGCAGAGAGAGAGGGAGACACAGAATCCAAAGTAGGCTCAGGCTCTGAGCTGTCAGCACAGAGCCCAACATGGGGCTTGAACTCATGAACATGAGATCATGAACTGAGCCAAAGTCGGATGCCCAACTGACTGAGCCACCCAAAAGTTATACGTGGATTTTTGACTATGTGGGGAGTCAGTGCCCCTCACCCATGTTGTTCAAAGCTCAACTCTACATTTTATCTGCTTTTGGTATGAATGTATATGAATATATGATGTATTTATATGTGGAGGAAATGAAGGAAAAGTCTAGAAAGAAAACAGCTCTGTGTCTGGTCAGCTTTTGGCCTTTTCCCCTTTAATATATAGCATTTGAGCAGGGGGAGGCTAGGACGGGAGGTAGTGAGGCTCCCTGTGGCTGGAGACTGCCGAGGCAGAGGCTGGAATTTCTGGACACATGGTGGTTGTGGCCCTGACGTTTTGGAGTCGGGGACTCCCTTTCCTCTCTGCCACACTTTACAGATTTGCAGTCTTCCCCCTCGAAGCACAGGAGTCAGGACAAGACCAGCAGGGAACAGCATCCTGAGTGCACAGACCGAGGTGGGTGGGTAAAGACACAGTGTAGACATGATGAAGGTGTCCCTGGAGAGCCAGAAGCCTCATTTACCCCAAAGGGGCTCCTCATTAAGGGCTGAAAGCTCCACTGTGTGAAACACATGCTGTTCTTGGGACTGGCTTCCTAATCCAGAGAGTCAGTACATCCCCCTTCCTTTTTCAGAGTTCTGTTCTCAGCCTCCCTGTTTTTCTTCCTCTTTTCTGAGTCCGTAGGCTATACTGTGGGATCCCCTATCACTCTGTCATCGTCTGCCTTTGCTTTCCATGGCTCTTCTTGACCGTGAACTAGAACTCTGTGTGTGTGTGTGTGTGTGTGTGTATTTCAAAGGGTTCAGTGAAAGAGACCCTGGAACCAATATTTAAGTCTTAATTCAGGTCAGAGACTTGGAGTTTGCCCCGCTGGCATTGTCACCAACCTTAGCCAGTCCAGTTTAATGAACATACACTTGGTTGGTCTATGTCTCAGGCTCCGGGGGTGGCAGGCCCTCTCTCTGTCATTGAGTAACCCAGCCTTCTGTTGACACATCTCCTGGGATGGGGGCCCTGACTCACAGCTGCTCATTCTCCCTTCAGACCCCTTTGTTAGAAAGTTCTAGTTGAACAGCATGTAAATCTCTGTCCTCTGTTACCAGGGCTCACTCCTGCCCTAAGAGGCCTTTGCCTCCTCTGTTCTCTGACTACCCAAGGAGCGGAGGGGCCCGCTGCCTCTGAATCTTCTTTTCTTTACAGTAAACCTTCCTATGCTGTTTCTCATGTGGCATGTTTTGAAGACCACTCAATCCTCGGACTCTTTTTTTTTCTTCCTAATTATTTTTAACGTTTATTTGTTTTGAGAGAGAGAGGGAGAGAGAAAGCAAGCAGGGGAGGGGCAGAGAGAGAATCCCAAGCAGGCTCTGCACTGTCAGCACAGAGCCTGATGCGGGGCTCGAACTCACAAACCCTGAAATCACGACCTGAGCCAAAATCAAGAGTTGGGCCACCCAGGTGCCCCAGGAGACTACTCCATCCTGAGAACTCTTTCTGATTATGTTCCAGTTTGTCCGATGCTAAGTGCAGAGCCCTTCTTCTGTAACTCTCTTAATGAGCCCTCGATGTTTGGGAAGACCCTCCTGGTGCTGGCCAATCGCATCTCCATTTCTTTTTTTTTTTTTAATTTAAAAATGTTTTAAACTTTGTAAAAGTTTATTTGAGATAGGGTCATGCCTGTGCATGCACGGGAGAGGGGTAGAGAGAGAGGGAGAGAGAAAATCCCCAGCAGGTTCTACACTGTCAGCACAGAGCCCAACGTGGGGGTGAGATCATGGCCTGAGCTGAACCCAAGAGTCGGATGCTTAACCAACTGAGCCACCCAGGTGCCCCTTGTTGTTTTTTTATTTTTATTTTAGGGCGGGAGGGAGGGTGTGCGCACACGCGTGCAAGCCGGAAAGGGGCAGAAAGAGAATCTCAGGCAGGCTCCACACTCAGCATGGAGCTGATGCCGGGCTCGATCTCACAACCCTGGGATCATGACCTGAGCCAAAACCAAGAGTCAGATGCTTAACTGACTGAGCCACCAGGTACCCCCTATATATATATATATATTTATATATATATATATATATTTTTTTTTTTTAATAGAGAAAGAGAAAGAGCTTGAGAGCCAGGATGTGCAGTGGAGAGGGAGGGGGAGAGGGAGGGAGAGGGAGGGAGAGCAAGAGAATATCCCAAGCAGACTCCACGCTCATCGTAGAGCTGACATGGCTTGATCTCACGACCGTGGGATCATAACCTGAGCCAAAATCGAGAGTCGGACGCTAAACCAACTGAGCCACCCAGGTGCCCCCATTCCCACTTCTGTACGCGGAGGAGAGCACCCTCGTACGCCGGGGCTTGCCGCCTGGATGTGCCCTGCAAACCATAACCTGCCCTGCGTGGGGAGGGTTCGGATTGTCCTTGGGGCTTCTCATCAGCCAGGTCACTCCTTATTCCTGCTGATGCTCTAGAGGCAGAGCCGACTTCAGAACTGGTCTGCCCAGAACTTGAGTTGGGCAGGTCCTCCAGCTTCTTGTGTTTCTCTTTTCCTCATTTGTATTCAGAATTGAGGCAAAGGGTTAGGCAGCAGGATGAACTGGTATGACTTTACATTAGAAAAGCCCAGGCCTTCCTCCTGTGTCTCATTTACTGTGACATTACTGCCACACTCACAGCTCGTCTGACTCTAGATGTGGGGATGGGCGGAGTCCCCCACAACAAGCAGTTCTGTGACATGAACTCGGTACCCTTACAGTTTCACTCTACTCTGACTCTACCTGGAGCTGATGTCAGATCCTGCACGTGAAGGGCTCAGTCCCATAGGACTGCTCCCCCAACCTCAGATGCCAGTCGCAAATTTATGTTGTCCCCTGTGCATCTCACTAATCAGCAGTAAATGGGGGTTTCCTACAACGCTCTCCTCAAGTTCAGTTTACTTGCTAGAGCAGCTCACACAACCCAGGGAAGCACATTTATTAAAGGACACGATAAAGGATACAGGTGAACAACCGGGTGAAGAGATACACAGGGCGGGGCCTGGGAGGGGCCCCAAGTGCAGGAGTCGGGGTGCATCACCATGCTGGTATGTGGACGGCCTCTGAACCCTGTACTTTTGGGGTCTTTGTGGAGCCTTCCTCAGGAGACATCCTCAGTCACGAACTCCCTCTCTAAAGAAGGAGACAGGCGGGGCAGAAAGTTCCAAGCTCCCAATCATGTCTTGGTCTTTCTGGTGACCATCTTCCATCCAGGAGCCCACCGAGAGAGTCTCATTAGAACTAGAGATGCTCTTTGTGCTCTTAGGAAATGACAAGGGTTTTAGGAGCTCTGTCCCGGGAACTGGAGGCAGAGACAAATACATATATTTTCTGTGATCTCACAGAACTCCCGTGAAGCATGTTGTGCCCATCAATGGTCCTATGCTAACTTGTAATAGTGTTCCTAAGTACACCCACCAAGTGCCCTGCATTCATTTGCCAAGGGTATCGGGGAGCTGTGGGTTCACCCCACTTGGAGTTCAGGCCAGGTGGCCGTGGCCCCGGCGGGGGTGGTAGGAGCAAGCCCACGTGGTCCTCCATGCCCGCTGCAGCCTGGTGGTCTGCTCCTCGAGGCTTTGTCAGCTCAATTTGTGCTGAGTGATGCTAGCTCTCTCCTTTCCTCCTTGCTAAGTCATGCTCTGACACATCCAGTTTTCCTGGCTTCCTTCCTCTTTTACATCATTGCATCAGACACAGGGCCAGTCATGTGTCTCCAGACCACACCCACCTTTTGTGGGGGAAAAGTCATCAGCTGGGGACATTGGGGGTGTGCTGCGGAATGTTGGCCTGAGCACAGTCCAGATTAGGATGCCTTGGTCAAAGCTTCGTGATTGTACTGACATGGTGGGTGGAGGCACCGTTGTCCAGTTTCCCACCAATAGTATAGTTGAAATCATGCCACACCCTGGCTGCCCAGGGCCCAAAGATCCCAGACACATACAGAGGTGCACCCTGGCCTCGGCCTGTTTCAAAAGGCTTGTCTCTTACTGCTCGCGCACCCACACCTGCAAACACATCCCGTCGTAGCACCCTTGAGTCATGCCAGATTCTGTAGCTACTGCTCTTCATGGTTTGAGCCTTGGTACGCACTTCCTCTGCCTAAATCCTCTTACCTCCCTTATCTGGCTGCTGGACCTGGGTCATTTTTTCGCCACGTTAGTCCCTAGGTGTCCCTTCTTTGACTGTCTCGGATGATCTTGCTTTCTCTTTCACCGGAACTCAATTTGTCCCCCCTGGTGTCATACCTACTGGGACATGTCTATGAATGACAACAATGAGTTGGCGCCTTCCATCCCCCAACTCGCATGGTGGCAGAGAAGACCTGATAAAACAGAGCATGTATTTAAGACTCAGAAGTATAACAACGTTTTTCCCAGAATGTCTAGGACACAATCACAAATCACTCCCCATACTGAAAACTAGGAAAATTTCAACCTGAATGAGAAAAAAAACCAATCAACAGTGATCAAGGTGACATCAATGTTGGAATCCTACAAGATATAAAGGAGAGCCAGACAATCATCTTAGAACTGAAAAATACCATAGTGAAAACTGAAAACTCCATGGATGGTAGAATGGTGAGGCCGAGGAGTTGAAGATGGAGTAGTTAGTAGGATTATCCAATCAGCAGGGAGCAAAATACATTGCTATTAGGCAAGAGCAGGCTTAGCTCCCTTGAGGGTTTTTCCTCACTGTTTTTTTTTAGAATTTATTTATTTGAGAGAAAGAGAGAGAGCACAAGTGGGGGAGAGGCAGAAAGAGGGGAGAGAATCCTAAGTGGACTCCACACTGTCAGTGCAAAACCCGATACAGGGCTAGAACTCATGAAGTTGTGAGATCATGACCTGAGCCAAAGCCTGACGTTTAACCAACTGAGCCGCCTGGGAGCCCCAGTTTTCCCTCATCTTGAAGCCACTGCTCCTTGGCAGAGATTTGTGAACTTGAGTACATGTGATTCCTACTGCAGCTGAGGGGGAATGCCATGAGGTGCCAGTGACTGCCACTGGGTGATGTGCACGCCTTAGAGACCAACTAAATCACTGCTCAGGCTTTTTCCCTCCTTGTTGCTTTTGGAGACCAGCTCACCCCAGTGTCACTGCCAGGTTGCTTGATCCGTCTGTTTACTGACCAGAAATTGTGTACAGTAAATGCAAAGCCACGAGGACTTCCTAGAAGAGGATTTTATGCTGCGGAGAAAGGGCCCTTCTGCCTTGTTTGCCTTTTTCAGAAGTACTAGGACAGGCGGCCCTTGGCCTGCGGCATCAATTGTTGAAATTCAGAAGGAATAGTTTCTTATCTGTCTGCCTATCTATGTACATCCTTTTCTGTATGTAATTGTCTTTTATAATAAAAACTGAAGTTCTCTCTACAGACCTAATTTGTAGTAGAAGATCAGCTCTGACCTGCTCTCTGTAGGGTTGGCAAGACCCAGTGGGGCTGCTCCTTTCATGTGCCCTTTTTTCTGTGCCTAGTTTTCCAGAGGAGGACATTAAAGCCACAGCCCCGTGGCTGAGAGCCTGCTCTGTTTTCTCATGTACATTTCATTTCTGGTTTTGTTTTTTATTTCTTCTGTGGACAAGTGTTGCGTTTGACCCCCAGAGCTCTGCGTTTTCCAGCGTTCCTCCTTTTCACTGAATGTGGAGGGAAGAAACGGCCTACAGATTAGAGACTGTTCCAGAGCAGAAAGAGTGCCCAGGGCTCCCGGACTCTCCTTGGAGTGTCTCTGGCCGACTCTCAGTAATCCTGCCATCCTCGAAGTGGGGGACGTTCACGTAAGGCAGGGTGCCCAAGATTTTCTTGTCACAATCTTGCAGTCATCAGAGGAGAGTGGGTTTTTTTTTCTTTTTTTTATACCAAACCACGTGGAGGTGGCTCACGGCCAACCGCCAGAGGCACTGAATTTCCCAGCAAGGCGCAAGTCACATCTGCCAAACTCAGCGTGAAGTATACCAGCTTGGGTCGCTGGACAGTCTTTAACATTAGATCACGCTGCCTTCCTTTGGAGGACTTGGGTCTTTCCCAAGCTGGGTTTTCAGTGGCTGTTTGGACCTGACTACTTCATAAACAAAGCTGTTTGGGCTTTGGGCTTGGGGAGACCACAGAAATTGTACTGAGCTACTAGGGGTCCATGAGCTGAGAAAGTTTGGGAACCTCCGTCCCAGCCGGTTACCGCCTGGGCACTCCGCCGGCCCCAGATGTCATTTTAATCTGCTCATTATGTGTTATTGGTTCATGCAAATTTTATATTCCACGTGTCATTGTATATCATTGACGCCTTCCATTCGTTCCAGGCATAGTTATTCTGCATTTCTGCATTACATTGTGTGCCAGGCACCGTGCCAGGAATGTGTGACCCTGGCAGAGTGCTTGTGAGTGACAGTCAAACTGAGATTGTCAGACCTCAGGTCTGAAGCAACGTCTCGGGTACGGGTAAAGGCACTGGGGCAGGATGCAGAGACTTAGGCTAGGGATATGGGGGGGGTGTCTGTCTCGTGTGTGTGCATCAGTGTGAAAACAGTGACTCGGTGTGAAAATGATGGTTTAGCAGCTCTCATGGCTTCGGCCCCGGGCACAGTGCTCCCATCCTCGGATGGAAGCATAAAGGGTGCTCCCCTCAGCGTGGCTGCTTCTTGCCAGTCTGCCAGTCCTTCCTTCCCACCATGTGCCAGGTACAGAGAGAGGTACTTCCAATACTGTTCTTCATTCAGGAGCTCACAGCAGAGCAGGGAAAAGCCTCGTGTCTGAAGGGTCATCCTGCCTAGATGGGCCCTGAACACAGCCCTCCCCTGGGAAGCTGGGGCCCCTTTCTTGGTTTCACTCCTTGGAGCCTTCATTCCCCACTGTAAAAGGAGGCCTCGGAGAAAATGATCAGGCTCGCCAGGTCCTTTCTACTGCTTCTCTGCCGCTCTTGTCTGAAGCTTTAAGCCTTGGCAGTCAGAGCTGCTCTGGGGGACATTCTCAGTGCTTTTGAGACCCCTGAGTGCTGGCCTTGTCGTCCCCCCCACCCCCCATCCTGGTGGGGCCTCAGGGCCTGAGCCCCTCCCTGGCTCACTGCCGGGAGTCAGCATCCCAGTGAGCGGTGACTGGTCCTCTCACGGAATGTGGGAATGTATGGAGTCCTTCCCCTGAACTTGAGCGGAGTGGCCCAGATGCCGAAGGAGAGGGTATATGCAGAGATCAGAGCCAGAGTGAAGGAGAGAGTGTAGCCTCACAAACTGCGGCAATGGCGTGTGTCTGTGTGGTGCTTTGCAGATTATAAAGCCACCCGGTAATCTGTAGGCTATGAACAAAGCGAAGTCCTGCTCTTGTGGGCTGACCCTGCAGTCAGTGGAAGAAACATATAATGCTAGGTAGTGATCGGTCCTGGGAGGGGGTACAGGGAGGGAGAATGACCGGAAACTATACTGAGGCAGAGTCTCTCTGAGATGGTGACATCTGAGCAGAGACCTGAATGAAGTGAGGCAAGAACCCTACAGATAACTAGAGGAGCCCAGCCCAGGCAACAGCATTAATGTGTGCAAAGGCCCTGAGGCAGGAGCGGACCTGGAGGCTTGATGCGCAGCAGGGAGGCCAGGGTGACTGGTGGTGGGAGGTGAGAGAGGTAAGAAAGGTGGAGGGGGCAGACCCTACGAGGCCTATCGGACAGCGTTTTGATTTTGTGCTCAGTAGGACATGAAGCCACTTGAGGGTTTGGGTTAGGGAGGGACATGATCTGGCTTAGTTTTTAAAAGGCTTCCTCTGGCCTGTGGGGCAGGCCCCTTCAGGGTCTGTGGCAGTGGCCCGGGCAGCCGGAACCCAGGGTGGGACTGTGAATCCACTACTGCCCCCAAGCACCCGGCTCTCCCCGCAGGAGCCCCTGCAGAATGAGCTTTCTTAGTGGGCGGCTCGTGTATGTGTCGGGAAAGGGTCATTGGTCGTTTTGCCTCATGGCTAGGAGTCTCCCCTTGGTAAGGGTGACCGAGTTGGAGGGAGGAAGGGCTGTGGGACAGGGAGCTGATTTCTGTTGCTCTGTGAGGGATACCGGAGGGGTGGGGGGCTTTCCTGTGTCAGTCAGGCTCTGGGGTCTGCACGGCATGGCCCTTTGGGACGGATCCTCTCCCTCTGTGGTTGTGAGAGCTTGACGGACGGAAGGCTCATGGGCGTGCCAGACCACACTGGCGGGGGTGGCCGGGAAGACATGTGGAGCGAACACTGAATAAATCCTCAACGCGCGTGAACCCATCCTTAAATATAAAATATATCAAACATGATTATCGCAGGAACTCAGCCATTAGAAAAGCACCTCAGATGAGCAAGAAAGCAGAGAGCCAAGCTCCAGGGTCCGCTCTGAGTGGCCCCTGCCCGACAGGCCCCAGAAGGGCAGAGGGATGCCAGGGGCTGGCCTGGGGCCCTCAGATGCCAGGGCAGCTGCGGGCCCGGCCCCGGCGTTTTTTCCCAGAGGCCGGGACAGTGAACAGAAGGCAGATGTGACTCAGTCCCATGTGCCTGAGCTGCCCAGATGTGACGAAGGCTTTCCCCACCATGGCATGGTAGTGGTGAAAGCAGCCGCTAGGTAACAGTGGCGGTTGTGAAATCGAGTGACGCGCGGTTGCAGAGGTGCGCCCAGCCTCGTTCCGTGGCAGAAGTGTCCTGCCGGGGCCTCAGGTGCTCCACGTCGACCTTTGTTGACTCGGACCTGCCTCCCTGCTGGATTTCAGGGGTGGAAGGACCAGGGTGGCATCTTTCAAGGGAGCGGACGAGGTTGGTGTGCTAGGAGTCCCCGGGAACACTGTCCCGGCTCCATGATTCGCCAGGACTGGCAGAGCTTCGAAAATTTCTCTACCCCCTGCCCCCATTCCACTTTATTACAGCAGAAGGATATTAGGGCACCGATGGAACCAGCAAAGGAAAAGGCTCCATAAGCCCGAGTCCGGGAGAAGCCAGGCGCGAGTGTCCAGTGGGCCTTGCCTGCTGGAGTCCGCAGACAGGGCTTCACACTCCCAGCAGCACAACACGAATGCAGCGTTGCCGACGAGGGGAGCTCACTGATGCCTTCACGTGCGGGGTTGGTATGGGAGTCAGCCCAGTAGGCATGGGGCACCGTGTCGCTAACCTTATCTACCCCATCTCCCACACCCCAGATGTCAATCCCAGACTATGTGATCCAGAGCCCCGGGCATTCACTCTGAATGACACGGTTAATGTAAACCGTCTGCACGTGGCCCCGCATCTCAGTAAACCGTCTGCACGGTCCAAAGTGTCAGGTACACAGACGTGCTCATCAGTCAGTGTATTCCCAGGGCTCAGAAGTGATTTCCCAGCAGGCAGCCCTGGAGGCCTTTGGGATGTGCAGGGTTTGGGGCAACCCAGGCCTGTCACACAGTTGGGGGAAAGGTTTGCCTCGAAATGGCCCCTGTTTGCATGTGGAACTGACCCTTCCAAGCTCGTGTGGGGCAGAGGATGCTTGGTGTCACTGGGAGACTGTGGCTTCTGTTCTCTGTTTGCAGGGGGCCCAGTCCCAGCTCCAGCGGTAGGACGCCCTTGGACTCTACAGGGCCATTTAATATTTTAGTTTCCACCCAAGGCTGCAACTGTGTCGTGGCGGGGCTGGTGGCCTTGTGTACCCCAGCGACTCCTGCCCCAGTGCCTGCCTCTTGTAGCAGCCCTTGGGGCCCCAGGACCCCAGGCTGAAGGCTTCAGGGGGTGTGTCCCTGCAGGCCTCAGGCAGATGTCACTTCTCCCTGCTCATATGCGACCTTTTCTCTCCCTGCAGATTCCCGTCACCATGGGCGATTCCAACGTGGACGCCAGTGCCACCGTGTCTGAGACAGTGGCTGAAGAAGTGTCTCTTTTCAGCATGACGGACATGATTCTGTTTTCACTCATCGTGGGCCTCCTGACCTACTGGTTCCTCTTCAGAAAGAAAAAAGAAGAAGTCCCTGAGTTCACCAGAATTCAGCCAGTGTAAGTGACAGTGCTCCGGGTCCCTCTCCACCATCCAGAGCCCGTTCGTCAGTTCCAGCGATGCCCTGTCCTCTGGCCTCGGGCAGGAGAGAGCCAGGCGACAGAGGTGCAGGCGGCCTTGCAGCATTTGGGGCTGAATCGGGGCTGTCGCCTTATCAGTGGCCTGTGCCTCAGAGCTGCCTTAACCCCTCGTGTTTCCATGGCGTGTTAGGGTTTATGAGGTTCTGTTATGTCCGTTCGCTTGTTCGAATCTCTCGTTGGCACCTCACAGAGACCAGAGTAGAAGGTGCCATTTCACAGGTAGATAACCTGAGGCTGGGGGGCACGAAAAGTGCTGCCCGAGGTCGTCAGCACATGGCAGAGGTGCAGCCGGCACCCAGTTAATACTTTACCTAGGCCCGTGATCTTTCCGTCTTGCGACAGTTTTATGAACAGATGGGTCGTAGCGGAGCTGTTTGCTCAGGACCGCCTCGGGCGGTGCCAGTCCTGATGCATTACTGCCTCGGCCGGGGCTGCAGTTTGGTGCTGCTGCGTCTCTACTACCAAACGCTTGCCGATTTCCCTTTTCAAATGAAGAGCGGCCTCGGGGTTAGAGCTGTGGGGGGACAGCAGGGGAGGAAAACTGTGTTTCTCCTCTTCCCGAGACCCACGCTGCACACTTCTGTGACCGGATGTGTGGGGAGTTCTCGCCCAGCATCAGGATGCCACCGGGTGTGCTGCTGCCTGCCTGGAGTTAGCCTCAGATCCCATGGGTGGGGGGCTCGGTCCCACAAGACGACCCCCAGCCTCAGGCCCCAGTCTCAAGTCCCAAACCAGAGGTTCCCAGAACCCCCCTCAGGTTGGATTCATTGGCTGGAGTGGTTCATAGAGCTCAGGAAAGCACTTTCCTTATTACTCGGTTACCGGTTTATTTTAAAGGATAGAAGACAGTGATAGCCAGGGGCGCCTGGCTGGCTCAGTCAGTTAAGTGTCCGACTCCGGCTCATGCGTCAACTCATGGTTCATGAGTTCAAGCCCCACAGTAGGCTCTATGGTGACAGCTCAGAGCCTGGTTCAGATTCGGTGTCTCCCTCTCTTTCTCTGCCCTTCCCCCTTCTCATGCTCTGTCTCTGTCTCTCTCTCAAAAATAAACATTGAAAAAATGAAAAAAGAAAAAAATAAAGAAGTCAGTAATAGCCAGATGGAAGAGATCAGAAGGCAAGGTCTGGGGAAGGCTGTGGAGCTTCCTGCCCCCCTTGGGGGCGCCACCCTCCCAGCACCTCCCAGGAAACATTCAGCAGCCTGAACTTGAAGCTCTCCAAACCGCGTGCTCTTGGGTTTTTGTGGAGGTGTCCTTATGTAGGTGCAGGTGTGACTGATTATGTCATGTGCCACTGGGGGTTCATTTGCCGACCACCCCTCCCCACCTCCCTGGAGGTCAGCGGCAGGCCTGGAAATTCAGACCCTCTGACCTCATGGTTGGTTCCCCTGGCAACCAGCCCCGTCCTTTGGGGCTTTCCAGAGATTGCTTTATCCACATAAACTCCAGCGTGGCTGAAAGGGGCTGGTTATGAGAAGAGGAAGACACCTTTATTATTTTTATGACTTAGGAGATGCCAAGGGCTGTAGGAGCTCTGTGCCAGGAGCAGTACAAAACCCAAGTACGTCTTTATTATAAGCCACGATATCACACACAGTCTCCGGCTTGAGTTTACTAATGACGTTATTTTTTTCCCCCTAAGTTTATTCCGCAAGAGAGAGAGAGGACATGAGCAAGGGAGGGACAGAGAGAGAAGGGGAGAGAGAATCCCAAGCAGGCTTCTCGCTGTCAGCCACCCAGGCGCCCCCATTTTCTTTTTACTTTACTGATTTTTTTTTAACCTTCCAGAAAGCCTCCTTGTAAGAAAGTGTAAGTACAGAGGTAAATTATCTTAGAAGTTAAGAGTGCAGCTGATTGTTAGCCACAAAAACTTGACGGTGAAGGTGTGATAGGGTGACGAAATCACTGTCCCCCGAGACTGAGTTCCAGACTCTTCCTGCAACCAGATCACTTCTTCACGTTTGCCGTTGGCTATGTTTCCCCAAACCCCAACCTCAGAGGCCTGCAGGCAGCTTTGAGTGAGGTCCTCTGCTGAGAGAGTCCCGGGCCCAGCCCGGCCCTTGGGGGGGCCCCCCAAGTCCTGCCCAAAGTGGGTCTCAGGTGCAGGCCATGGGGTCACACACTCAGGCCAGGATTCCCCAGGCTGGGCGCTCGGGGTCACATCCCCTCCTAATTCCTTCTCCTGTTTTGGTAACCATTGTCCCCCTCTGGAAAAGTTACGGTCTTCAAACAGAACAGGAGATATTCAGGGGACTCATTTCTTGTACCACCGACAGGACATTAGTTTCTGGTGTTAGAAAGCTCAGCAAATATCTACTGTGGCTCCGCTCCGTCCCAGGTAGCCACAGATAAAATAGAGGAAGTCCCCATGTTCAAGTTCACATCCTGGGTGAGGTCCTCCCTTCGCCTTGCCTCAGTGTTCCCCTCTGCTAAGTGGAGGTCATGACCCCACCCCCTGGGGCTCCTGTGAGCACTAAGTGAGGTGATGGGGATGACGTCACCTAGTGCATCCCTGCTAGGAACACGGAGTCTCAGAGTGTTTTGTGTCCAGAAGACAAAGGTGGTGTTTATATCAACGAAACCGAGCAGTCAGGACATTGAGAGGTGCTTGTCGGAATGCTTTCCGTATGTATCGTCTAGTCGTGGCTTCTGTGACAGCTCTGTGCTGGGCAGGGAGCGGGGCTGGGAGGTCTCAGGGCCAGGCCAGGAGACACAGGCTCCGGGAGCTCTAAGAAAGAGGGGCCAGGAGGGTGTGCTGAGGGAGGTGGTGTTGAGCAGGCCCCAGAAGGTGCTGGCACACCCCGAGGCTCGGAGGGCTTTGCCCGCAGGGGGCCAGCGGGAGGACGGAGAGACCAGCGGGCGAGTTGGCATGCAGCCTCTTGCACCAGGGCTGGTCAGGTATCTGGGGGGGCGGGGAGGGTGGTACTCAAGATCTGGGATCAGTGTCCAGGTCCTTGTTTGTAAAGTGGAGCTGTCCCACCACACTCCAAGCCAGGACGCAGGGGTGCCATGGGAGCACATGGACCCACCGCGTCACCTCTCTGGCTTTATAAGACGGGCCTGAAATAACACCACTAAACTAGGGGCGCCTCTAGCTTGTAGATTCTGTCTCTTTGCAGGGATGCGAAAACTGCCCCTCCCTCTGTGCAATCCTGAAGTTTTGGCCTTCTCACGGTGTCCTCTTGATCCGCAACGCTGCTTGTCCCTCGCTGCCCCGTGTGGAAGCCTGCTGGGGCGGGTCACATGTGTCCTCCGCAGGGAACCCCTTCACAGTGCAGTGGGCAAGTTCCAGGCCCCAGAGTGGGGTGACAATCAAGGTTCCAGTCCTGTCTCCATCACCTCATCTTCTTATCTCTATGCTCTGGAAATGATAAGGATTCTTATCTCATGGAACTCTGACGCTGAAATGACATCATCATCAGTGAGCACTTTGCTCAGGTCCTGGCCTGGGCCATGGTCATGGCCCTGCCCTTGAATGACATGTATATTATTGTTATCCTTGCTATTAATATCACATCCTGTCTCACCGTCTTACCCCACTTTGCGGACAAGGAAGCTGAGACACAAGCAGCCGAGGAGTTTGCCCAAGTCGCCCAACTTGCACTATCAAGCCACGCCTGCTGGCTGCACAAGCCATGCTTCTCCCTTCGCCAGCTGCCTGATTTCAGCAGGGCCCTGTGTGGACTGCAGGGCGGTGGATGGAGGGCAGTCGTTGGGGGCGGGGGCGGCGCTGCAGGACGTGGGCCCAGGAGAGAAGGGAGTCTGGGGCTCACACGGTGAGGGCACAGTTGACAGGAGAGTGGGCATGGCTGGGCATGGAGAGCCGGGAGGACCAGTCTGCACCAGGCAGCTGCTCACAGTGGGTTTGGGAATCCGGGAGACTGGGTGCCTCTGGGTGTCGGCGGCAGAGCAAGGGAGCCGAGCCAAACCCAAAGTGAAGGGATTTGGACCCTTGGCAAGCAGCAGGGGATGGGGTGACTAGGAAGAGCGGCCAGGCTGCTAGAAGGAAGACACTGGCTTTTTCTTTTAGGCTTTTGTTTCTTGTGTGAAGGCTGAGTGGGAGCTGTGGGTAGCCCCTCGTCACTCCTTTGTCTCTCTGGTCTCTGTGGCCAACGAGGGGAGATGAGGAGCAAGAGACCAGGGAGGGTCAGAGGGAAGGTCAGTTCTGGAAGGACTACTTTGTTTCTGTTCATCACCTTTTTGCCAAAGTGCATATAACACACAGACACAAGGACACGGGTCAGAGTGCATGATTTGAAGGACGTGTGTAACCAAAATGGCCCCACGTTGTCTGTGTCACAGCATGAGCTCTGAGGTTTACATGGAGTTCTCTGGTCTCATTTGGCATCCCATTCTATGAATAACCTGGGACTTGCTCATTCTGATGATGACGGACATTTCAACTGTTTCCAGCCGGAAGAACGGTTACAGAAAGTACTGTCGTGAACACGCTAGCAGACGTGTCTCCGTCCCCGTACGGCCGTGTTCCGGTTCCGAGTGTGCTGTGACGTGGCGCCAGCACGTCCCCACCTCACGCTTACTTTGATCACCGTTTTTATCGAAACCATTCAAACAGGCGTGCGGTAGCATCCTGCAGTCATTTGCGTTTCTCTGAAGACCTATGACCTTGTCTGTCATTATGTTTATTGGCCACTTAGGTACCTTTGTGAATGTCTGTTCAAGACTTTGCCCGTTTCTTCCTCTGGGCTAGCGGCCCTGTTCATTTGTCAGGGCTCTTTATATTCTAGATATGAGGCCTTGGATAGATAATGCACTGCAGATAGTTTCTCCCTTCCGTGACTTGCTCCTTCCTCTCTTACTAGTGCCTTTTGGCGATCAGAAGTGCTTGACTTACACTTAGTCCAATTCCTCAAATTGGATTGACCTTACACCTTTACGGTTGACATTTATGTGTCCAGGTTAAGAAACCTTAACTGATGCCATAGTCACAGAGAACATTCTCTTTATGTTTTCTTCTGAAAGTGTCCTTGGTGTAGCCTTTAAACTCAGATCTCCACGCAGCTGACACTGACTTGGTGTTGGCAAGTTTTTCCCCTGTTGGGTATTCGTCCACTGGACCCAGTGCCAGGTGCTGGGAAAAAGCCATTCTCTTCCCACTGCCCTTTAGCGCCACTGGCGACATAAATCAGGTAACACAGGTCAGTTTCTAGACTCTTCCACCCTATTGATATGTTTTCTATTGCTTCGTCAATACCACACTATTCCATTTTCTGTGATTCCATAGTGACTCGACATGGTATCTGGTAGGCCAAGTCCTACAGCTTTGTTCTTTTCAAAGTTTCTCTTGGCTTCTTCAGGCCCTTGACATTTCCATGTAACTCTTAGAACCAAAATGTCAATGTCTACCGAAACCAAAGGGGGAAGAAAGCAAACCCTGCAGGGGTTCTAGTTGGGATTGGGTCAGATCTATAAATTAATTGGCACCTTACAGTATTGAGCCTTTTATTTTTTATTTTTTTAACATTTATTATTTTTGAGAGAGAGAGCGTGAGCACGTGCACATGCAGGTAGGGGAGGGGCAGAGAGAGGGAAACAGGATCCGAAACCTGCAGACCTGATGTGGGACTCGAACTCACGAACTGTAAGATCATGACCTGAACCAAAGCTCAAACAACTGAACCACCCAGGCGCCCTTCAGTATTGAGCCTTTTAATTTACAGACATGATTGTATGCCCTGGGGAGGTCTTTTGAACTATATTAATAGCAATTAAAGGCTTGATAAAGAGCAGAACGTTCTCTTAGTGACGATGGTAGTAATTCAGAAAGTGCTGCTCCTTGCGATCCAGTCCCACCTACAGCCTTCACGCCGCTCGCGCCTCTGGACTGAGCGTTGCATGCCAGGGCAGCTCTTCGTCACAGAGCCCCCAGGGTGCGTGAAGCTCCGGGGCCCCGGGACCCCCACTTTGCTCGCACATGTCACACGGCTCCCTGCGTGGAGCACCCCTCTTGTCGCCTGGGCTTTTGTATTTCTGCCTCCCGCAGGGCAGAGAGGGGGCCCCATTCCTGTCTGGGCCCGCTGTTGAACCAGTGCTAACGTGTCCCTGCGGCTGCCTCGTGGGCATAGTGGCCCCCAGACTGGCCATGGCTTACATGGGAGTTTTACATTTTTATTTATTTATTTTTAATTCAAAAAAAATATTTAATGTTTATTTATTTATTTTTTTAATGTTTATTTTTGAGAGAGAGATAGCATGAGCAGAGGAGGGGCAGAGAGAGAGGGAGACACAGAATCCAAAGCAGGCTCCAGGCTCTGAGCTGTCAGCACAGAGCCTGACGCGGGGCTCAAACTCACTAACTGAGATCATGACCTGAGCTGAGGTTGGATGCTTAACCGACTGAGTCACCCAGGCACCCCAAGAGAGTCTTACATTTTTAAATTACAAATTTGTTTTAAATTAGAACATTGAAAAGGGTGGCACATAAAACCCAGATTTTCAGCTTCTCTTGAAAAAAACCCGAGGATCTGGGCCCACGGTGATGGCCGCCAGCGGTGGCTGAGCTGAGCAGGGCCACCCTCCCAGGTGGCCGTCCAGTCCAGGCTATTGGGCTCCTCCTCTGCTGGAGGCGGGAAGCACCCAAGTAGCCTTCACACATACCTTGGCTTCGAGTCTGGCGCCTGAGAGTGCTTTAAAGAAAAACAAAGCTTTTTATTATGGGACATTTCAAACAAACCCCAAGGACAGAGCAGAAGCTGTGAACTCCCGTCACCAGCCTACACAGCCCCCCACCTGCTATGGAGGCTCGTATTGTCCAGGCCCCGCCATTCCCGACTTATCTTAAAGTAACCTTATTTCATAATTAGTCACGTGTGAATTCTGAATAAAGGAATCAGGATTTCTTAGCCAGTTGGAAACATTTCCTAGGAAATGTGAAAACAGTTCGGTTTCTACAATCCAAGGGCTCTCCTTTTTAAACATGACTCTGTGTCATTGTCCTCACACCCCTGAGAGCCAGCAGCAAGCTTCAGGGTCCTGGGGCACTCAGGAGCCTTTGTTTGCAGTTCCCCGATTGACTGATATGGTGGTTGTTTTTTTTCACGCTTCTTCAAAACTCCAGGATCTAAACAAGATTGCAGTTGCACTTACAAATCTTAAAAGTCTCTCCGCCTCAGAGGGTCAGGTGTGCGGACGTATAATTTATGTGCAGTAAAACACACCTTCTTAAACCATACAGTTTGATGCATCCTAACAGAGGTATGTGGTTGTGCAGCCATTGTTACAATCAAGATCTAGAACATTCCATCTGTTAGGGTGGCCAGTGATGCGGGCGGCAAAGGATTGCACAGAGTGGAGCAACAAGCAGGGCAGAGTTTATTCCCTCGTGAGGGAGGAGAGGGGCCAGACATCACGACGGATGTCACCTGAGTTTCTGTCGGGCTGGACCTTTTTTTTGTTTTGTTTTTTTAATTAATAGTTTATTACCAAGTTGGTTTCCATATAACACCCAGTGCTCTTCCTCAAGGGCTGGGCCTTTTAAGGGCTTTTTGTTTTGGGGGCTTTTTTTTTGTTTTGTTTTGTCTTGTTTGAAGGCTGTGAGAGGAGTTGCAGCTGTTTCCTGGGAGGGTTATGGAGAGGGGTCGGTTCTTGGGCAGGCAGAGCAGGAGGCGGCAGGTGTTTCTGGGGGGCGCTCATCTGGGATGTGGGTTATGGTCAGGCTAGGGGAGAATATGTTTTGTAGTTGGGGTCTGTTTTCTGAGAATGTAGGGCACCTTGACCTAGAAAAGCAAAGAATTAGGGCCAAGTGTAGACACCTGTGAGTTTGACTTTAAGGGTTGGGGAGGGGGAGGGGGAGGGACTTTGAATAGCTTCCTTTTACCCCATATCCCCCCGCGCCCCCCCCCCCGCCATGTCCCTGTGCAGTTAACACCCACTCACCCCCACCTCTAGTGACCAGTGATCTTATTTCTGTCCCTCTACTTTTGCCTTTTCCCAAATGTCGTGGCAAATGGAATTATGTGGCTATAGCCTTCAGGGCCTGGCTCCCTCCCAACATGACAGGAAGTCCCACTGGCCGGGCTTCCCCTCCACGCCTGGTTTTTCCCTGCAGCGTTTTTGCTCCAGAGACCAGTTCATTTGTTTCAGTTTCCCACAGTCTGCATTTTGTCGATCCCACTGGCGCTGGCTTCTGAAAAGCCACAGAGGAGCTCATTTTCCTGTGTGACCTTTATCTGGGGGCTTGCTCTCGACAGAGGGGCCAGGGAAGCCAGGCGCCAATGCTGCCAGCTTGGTGTCCATCCATCTGCATCTTGTGGGTGCTGACAGATGGAGAATGAGCCAGACTTTGTCCACGTCCAGTTCAGGGTCACTCTTGCTCAAGAGAGGGCCTTGGCTCTGCCGATCGTGAAAATAGAAACACATGGGAATTGTACACAGAGGAGAATGCATAGGACAGGCATCTGTGGACGTGGAGGGTGGACGGTGTCTAAAGCCTCCCTCCGTCAGGAGACGCGGCAAGAAGAGGGGCGCTGGGGTGTTCATGGCACCCCTACCAGCCCAGGGCTGGGTTCTCCACTGCCCCTCCTTCCTCCCTGGCTCCCGAGGAGACTGGAAAGGCCTTGCTGTTCTGCCCTCGCCTGCAACTCCAAAGTGGCCTGTCCGGGAAGGCATGGCCACGCTGAGCCTCAGTGGACCTCTTGACCTCACTGGGCAGCACCCAGTGCTCGCTGCCGGTGGCTCCGTCTCTGTGCCAGGCACCAGGGTGCAGGGATAAGCTGTGTTCTCGGGGGCTCACGAGCATGTGGGCGAGAGGAGTGTTTCCAGAGGTAGTGGGAATGCAGAAGAGGGTCACTCCTCCATGGGTGAGCACGTCAGGACTGAGGTGCCCCCAAACTGAGTCCGGGAGGCTAAGTAGAAAGCTGGCATTGGCATAGACAGGTGGGCCTTGATGAGGGCCAGTGGCACAGAGCAGGGCACACAGAGCAGTGTCTCTTGCTCTCCTGCACAAGAGCACTGGCCCTGCCTGCACCCAGTCTTCCAGAGGCACCGCCCCGGGGAGTCTGTAGGGCTGGTAGGGAGAAGCCAGCGTATCTGGAAGGCAGGCCGCCTGGGCCATGCACGGGAGGTGTGGAGGCCTGATGTGTGTTGGTGGATACGCATCGAAGGCTGTATGGTAGGATGTCCCTGAGCCGCCTCGAGCCTCAGAACATGCCAAGTGAGAAGGACCGGGGATCCCTGGGAGGGGCCGTGAAGTGTGCTCCCTGAGCGTGCCCAGTGAGCCCTGTCAGCGGTGGTTGGCCCCACAGGGTGGGATGGGGGCTCACAGCCTGCTCTGCGCGTAGGGCCGGCCGTGCGCTGCCGTGGCTCTGGGCTTCCATTGGCCTGGAGTTGGCGTCCCTCTGTCCCCCGAGCCTCGCTGCCCTTGGCTGTGAAATCCAAGAGCCCATTTGGCAGAGTGAGGAGATTAAATGAAATAGAGCCCCTTGAATACTAGCTGTCATACAGTGGGCACTCATTAAGTCACACTTCCCGTTCCCTGCTTTGGCTTTGACCCATGACCTCTCACCTGCCAGAAGCATCCTCCTGGGGGGCTCCCCTGCTGACCTGCCTTTGTTGGGCTTAAGTGCCTGTTTGCTTAGCCAAGAGAGCTGTTGGTTCTTACTAAGCTCCAGAGAATCACTTTGTTTTCACCAAAGGAGGCTCTTGCACACAGTTAGTTTTCAGCCACAGCCTCAGGCCTGCTTTGCCCGATATAGAAAACTCAACAGAGAAAGCAGGGCAGCACCTCGGAGCCTTTTCCAGCGGCCCACCTGCGGCTCACCCCTGCGCCTTGCCCCCAGCGGGGAGGACCAGCCACCACACCCGGCTCTGGAAGGCAGCTGGTCCACAGCGGCTGCCCCGTGTGTTGCCAAGAGCAGGGAAGAATCGCAGGAGAAATCCGTGCTGTAGAAAAGGACACTTGAGTTGGAGTTTTCCGAACTCCTCTGCGTGTTGCCCGGGACTATAAAGGAAGTGAATCACCCTGGGGACATCTTGGTTCATCTTCATCCAAGTGACTCAGTGCTTTCATCCACCCTCCATTCCATGCGGTCTGCAGTTGACTTCTGAAGCATGAACGGAGAGACTCCTGCTCCCAATTTGGGAGTAGAAAGTTCTAATTGGACCCTCGTGGTCTCTGGGCTCCAAGCCTGGCCCAGCTGCCATCTCCTCTGCTGGCGTTTTGTCCTGGGAGCCGTCTGACAACCCCCCCAGGAGAAAACTGTCTGCAGTGAATGTGGGGTTCACCTTGCCGGCGGCAGGCCTGCCCTCTGCCGACATGCTACTCCCAGGTGACCTGGGCCCCACATCTTGGGCCCATAGTTCTTTTGTGGGGAGGAAGACGGGAACCAGAACTAATCTAATATGATCGTGAGGCGCCCTGGCAGCAGGATCACTGTGGCTTCCTTTGTGGAGAGGCAGCCTGGCCATAGCAACCTGCACAGCTGCCTTCTAGTGTCTGGAGAGGCTCTATTCAGCCTCAAGACTTCCTTTTTTTTTTATTTTTTTTTTTCAATTGGGAAAGGGGAGGAAGTAGGGAGAGAGGGCTCCGATATAAACAGTTACCAAGGAGACCAGAGTCGGGGTTGGAAAGGTTTTCTCCTTCCCTCAGTCCATAAGAGGGAGGAGGGGTGTGCGCCCAAACGCAGGGGATCACGGGAGGTCTCAGGCTTAAGTCCCAAGTCCTTCCTGTGCCCGTGGGGACAGATGCAGGCGGGGACTGGGCAGAACTTTGAGAGTCCGGGCCAGCCTGCCTCCGGCAGCACTGCGGAGGGATGGACAGAGCCTGACTCCCTAGCTGCAGGCTCCCTGCCTGTTTCCGCCAGACAGCAGGGACCTGCCTCTTCCCTTAAGTCCCGGGGTCGTGAGAGAAGCCATGGGGTGCACGTACTCCTCTCCGCGGGACGAGCCCACCTTGAGAAGGTCAGTTCCAGACATGTCCCTGGCTGCAGACCACGTTGCTGCCCCTTGGTGTGGAGGGGGGGCTTCCTGGACAGGGACACCCCAGAAGCATGAAGAGGGTGCCCTGTGGAGGTGACCAGCAGAGTTGGGGCGGTCTCCCACAGGCTCGGCGGGGTGTGGGACCATCGGCCCCTTCGGTCCTGGTTTGCAGGCTGCATTTCCCCACTTCTGAAGGAAGGGATTTGGACTGACTAGAAACCAGGAAGGCCCTAGAGTCCTCCACCTGGGAAGATCAGGTTCCATATGCACATCCCAGTGTGAAGCTGTTGGATGGGATCAGACCCTTTGAGGGCACTCGGGTGTGGGCCCGCACAGGTCACGCAGGTGAACTCTGCCCACTCTGAGCCTGGCGGCAGGGCTTTGCAGGGGGTGGAGGGTGGTGGTGCAGATTCTGCTGCTCCTGGAGGCCATGTGTGACCAGTAGGAACCTCAGGAAACTGCATCGTGTCATGTCAGGGCGGTGACTGGGGGGCACAGGGGTCCTCAGTGTCTTTAGTGTCCTCAGCTTTCCCTTCCCCCCTTGGGGTCGTCCACCCCATCTCGGAAAGCCGGCCCTGGAGCCAAGGGGGACGATGGGAGTATGCCTCCTTTTCCCCAGGGCTGAAGCCGGTGCTGGCCTTCAGAGGCGCTCAGGCTTCTTGGGAGAACTTCCCCTAGAGGCAGGAGGGTTTGCCCATCTCTCCCTGCCTCAAACATTCTCAACCAGACCTGGAGGGCCCCCCAGCTTCCAGAGCCGCCAGCCTGGCCTTCCGGCCCCATGCATCTGTGTTGGAGGCCATGCACCCCTGGCCCGCAGAGCTGAGTTCCCCGCCGGCTGCATGGGCCTCATCCAAGGGCCCGTCAGCTGCTCAGTTTCCATGGCTTTCCCTTGGGATCTGTTTTCTGTCTCAGAATAGAGCCCAGCCCTTTCGAGAGGCCTGTCCCGGCTTCTGCAAACGCCCTGTGGGTAGACTGTCTGGTCCACCGTTTTGGGCTTAGCACTAGCCACCTTGTGCTGCTGGCCGTTTTTAAAATTACAGAGGGACCCGGGTGGCTCGCTTCCAGGGAACACCCTCTTTATCCCCGAGAGTTAACCACCCTCCCGCTGCTCTACGAGGAACAGGGAGGGGACGCTGCAGAAGCCAAGACTCGGTGTTTTCAGTAAGAGAGGTCCAAGGCCTGGCGATGCCAACACAGGCCCAGTTGGTGGCAGATCCAGGGTTCGAACTGGAGCCCCCTTCCCTTCGGAGGGCAAGGCCCTTCCATCCTCCACTAGTGTCCTCCCTTGGCTGATGGGAGGCTGTTGGGAGGCAGAGGCTGGCGCGGGCACTCAGGGCGGTAGGACGCCCCTCAGGTCTTCCTTGAGTGAGTCTTCAACCCCCACTTCTTCAGATGCAGCTACGGAAAGCTCAGTCCTTGAGAAGCGACAAGAGTTGGCTTTTCTGCTGATGTCAGACCCTGACCTCATGTGGGTCAGGGGCCCTCCAACGGCCTTCTCAGGCCTGACTGCCCCAGAGGCCGTGCCCAGTGCCGGGCATGGTGCCGGGTGCAGAGGCCCCGACAGCCACCTCCAGGCCTCAGATCGGGCGAGAAGTTGCGAACATGGAGTCGAGGGCCTGGACCGAGGCCTGTGCCCTATAGAAGGTGGTGACAAACTGCCTTCCCATGTGAGCAGCTGGGCAGGGTGCTCTGAGGAAGAAATTGTATGTTGTGTCTTAAGGGACAGGATGCATAGGGTTCATGGCACAAAGTTAGAGAAAGGGCATTGTGGGCAGAGACGCAGGGGGACCGAGGGCAGCGGTGAGCAGGAGGTCGGTGTGGCCCAGGCATCTGCAAGGTGGAGATGCACTCACATCAGAGGCCTCTGTGCCCCTGCTCAGCCCTGTGTCTCTGATGCCATCTCTACTTGGGTGGAAGTTGTCCTTATTGGACAGAACCTTCCAAATCTGTTCATATCCACACATATTTCTGAACCTAGAATGTAATTTTTATTTTTGAGGGGGTTGGGAATAGAAATCGGCCATAGGAGGAAACAAAAGAGACTCACAGTCGCTCAACACTGGGACAGAACAATTCTTAACGTGCTGCTCCTGCCTGCCCTTCTTTTTTCATTAAAACTGTTTGTTTAATTTTACTTCAGAGAGTGTGTGGGGGGCAGAGGGAGAGGGAAGGTCTCAGGCAGGCTCCACGCTCAGTGCGTTAGTCTGACCCGGGGCTCGATCCCACCACCCCAGGATTGTGACCTGAGCCAAAATCAAGAGGTGGATGCTCAACCGACTGAGCCACCCGGGTGCCCGTCATGTGTGCGCTTCTGTACCTTCTCTTCTAAACAGAACCGGATTGTGCCGCCTGCATTACCCTGTCACCTGCTTTTTTCCACATAGTGAGTCAAGAACATCCTTCCACACCAGTGGAGGCAGTCCTCCCCGCCCCGTCAGTAGTGAACCGTGTCGTGTGGTGCTCTGTGATCTGTCCAGCCTGTCCCTGACTGTTAGACATCAGAGTTGCCCCCCCCAGTGTTATAACTGTAAACTGTATTTTTAATGGTAATGTGGAAAACCAAACCTGGGACCATCACAGGAATGGCCTGCCTGGCGTTCTAATTCTGCCATGTCCCCTCTCGAGGCGGCGGGGTACTTATTTCTGCGAACGATCAATGGCATGCCTTCCGTTTTTAAAGGACACAGGCTCTTGTTTTCATCCTGCTGCGGGCATGTCCTGCCCTAGGAGCGGCTGCACATGCGGGAGTGTGTGTGTTCAGCCCTGCGGGAGCTCAGCGCTGTGGTCGGTCCACACTGAGAGCGACCAGCTCCTGTGGCGGCGGCACCACGAACTAACTGGCCACACTTGAGAAATTGAGAAAGCGTTCCATATCCGTGAATATTCTCCAAACCCAAGCCTCGTGCATTTTTTAAAAATGTTTATTTCTTTTTGAGAGAGAGAGAGAGACAGACAGAGACAGAGCATGAGTGGGGGAGGAACATAGAGAGAGGGAGACACAGAATCTGAAGCAGGTTCCAGGCTCTGAGCTGACAGCACAGAGCTTGATTTGGGGCTCGACCCCACGAACCATGATATCATGACCTGAGCTGAAGTCAGACGCTTAACTGACGGAGCCACCCGGGCGCCCCCAGCCTCAAGCTTTTTAGGTGTCAACTAAATGCACTTAGTCTGTTCCACTTTTCATTTGAGGGGAAATTCATACCTCTTAAACTTTATCTTTCTGACCATTTTTTAAAACATGGGACTCAGTAGCCCTTGAGCAGCCAGAGCACCATCCAAATGGAAGTGGCACGTGCCTCTGCCTGTGCTTAGAGGGTCTAACCAGAGACACTCGCCTCGCTTGCTGATATGTAAGCATCAGTTTGGATTTGAGTTTGATGTACGTCGAAATGTGGGTCAGGGTGCCTGGATGGCTCAGTTAGTTAAGCATCTGGCTTCGGCTCAGGTCATGATCTCACAGTTCGTGGGTTTGAGCCCCGCATTGGGCTCTGTGCTGACAGCTCAGAGCCTGGAGCCTGCTTCACATTCTGTGTCTCCCTCTCTCTCTGACCCTCCCCTGCTCACACTGTCTCTGTCTTTCAAAAATTAAACTAAAAAACATTAAAAAAAATTTTTTTTAAAGAAAAGAAATGCAGGTCGTCTGCTCTCCTGGCTCAGAATTAAGAAGGGGTGCCGTGGGGGGTGCCCCCCCCCCACTGTACGCCTTGCTGTCTTTGTCTGGTGGGGGTCCTGGGGGAGCATGCATGTGAGCGTGCAGGTGGCGAGCGCTCTGGTTTAGGCAGAGCACGAACCGGAAGGGCAGGGAAGACATGGCTGTTTGTGGCAGAGCAGCGACGGAAGTTGGACATACGGTCTGAGGGGTCCAGACACCGGATTCTTCTGGAGAGCGGGTTGGAGCTGGGAGAGGAGGTGGGCCGGCCTGAGGGCCTCCATTCTTGCTCTTGCCAGGGCCCTGCTGCCACAGGGGTGGGTCTTCCCCAGGGAGTGCTCGTCAGGGTAATGGGGAGTCAGGGAGGGCCTGCCTGGGTCTCGGCCCTCTCCCGGTGTCGGGGAGCCTCTGGGATGGAGGAGAGAAGCTGGGGGCCCGCGCCTCCCCTGGGCCCACAGGTGATGTTATTCACCTCTGGGGCCCTGAAAATGCTCTGGTCCTGGACCCACTAACACAGTGAGGAACCTAGGGGAGTGTAAACAGGAACTTCTGTTGTCTTTATGTTTGCAAAATCATGTGTCTCAACAGCTTCGCAGAGGCATCCTTAAAAGCAGCCTTCACTGCCGTCTTTCCACAGACCCCAGGCCTCTAGCTCTGACAGGTGCCACATTCACGCGGTTATAGGATGTGTGTGCGTGTGTGTGTGCGTGCATGCCCGTGCAGCTGTGTGCTGGCACTCCACTCTTACTCTATGGCACTTTCCCGTGCGCAGGAAGCCCCAGGGTAGGGCAGAGAGAGCGAAGACTTTGACGTCAGACTGCAAATCAGGCCTCCGGCAGCCGTCCTGTAAAGTGGGCATCCGGTCCCCCTGGAGCCTGTGCGTGCCAGACTAAGGGCCGCGTGCTTTTTGTTCTTTTTCTTCATTTGACATTTGGAGAAACCTCCAGAGTGGTATTTGTCAGTCCCGTTTTCTGGCTGAGCATCAGTGAGACACTGGGTCAAGTTCACTCAGCTGCAAAGCGGCCCGCTGGGAATCGCCCCTGCTCAGCCCTCCACGTTGTTGCCACCCCTGCCCGCCGAGGGTTTTGGTTGAAGGAAAAAGTGGATTTTGGAAGCAAATCGTGTAAGCGTGAATGTTCTTGAGCTGCAGTGTCTGCAGGAAGGTCCCACCGAGAGGGGACCTCACCGCGTGAGCAAGGCGGGGGTTACTACCACTGGCTTGTGAGCTCCAATTGTTCTCAGCACCCTAGGAGCCCCTGCTGGCCCTCCCCAGTCAGGCCTGCTGCTTGTGGGGACTTTGCATAATGAAGTCGCACCAGTGCCTTCTCCCTCCCACCCCCACCCTCTCCTCGAGCTCAGCGTCTCGCCGTGAGACCCCTTCATCCCTGTGTGCGCACTAACCACTCGCTCGTCTTCGAGGCCGCCCGTGGAGAATGTTCCGTTGTGTAAATATGCCACTGTTTGTTTGTTCCCCTGTGGATGGACAGTATTAGGGTTGTTTCCTGTCTGGCACCCACATGTCTAATGCTGCTAGAACATTCTATGCAGGTATTTTGGTGCACGGGCACCGTGTGCTCTGCCCGGGACACACCAGGGAGTGAATTGCCAGGCTTAGGTTTACAGGGAATCCTGCCAAACAGTGTTCCAGGGCGGCTGGGCCGTGCGGTGCTCCCCACCAGAGCTCCGCCTGGTGTGATGTGCTCCATCTCTCCCGTAGTCTCACTGGGGTTTTGTTTGTCGTTTCTCTGGTAACCAATGATGTCCAGCGTCTTGTCACTCGTCTCTGGCCATTTAGATACTGTCTTTAAGAAAGTACTTGTTCAAGGGGCATCTGGCTGGCTCATTAGGAAAAGCACATGACTTTTGGTCTTGGGGTTGTGGGTTCGAGCCCCAGATTGGGTATAGAGATTACTTAAAAATAAAAACTTAAAAAAAAAAAAAGGAAAGTGCTTGTTCAGGTCTTTTGAAAAATTTTCTGTTGGATTTTCATCTTTTCCTAATTGACTTGTAGGGATTTCTGAGACTCTCAGCTCAAGTCCTTTGTCAGATAGACAGAAGTTGTGAACATCTTGTCCCGTGCTATGGCTTGCCTTTCATGTCCTTAATCATGTCATCTGTTTTATTTAAAAAAAATTTTTTTAGTGTTTATATTTGAAAGAGAGACAGACAAAGTGCGAGCGGGGGAGGGGCAGAGAGAGAGGGAGACACAGAATCTGAAGCAGGCTCCAGGCTCTGAGCTGTCAGCACAGAGCCCGATGCGGGGCTCGAACTCATAAACTGAGATCATGACCTGAGCTGAAGTTGGACACTTAACTGAGCCACCCAGGCGCCCCATTAATTGTGTTGTTTTGAGTGGAGACACCCATAGATTAGCCAGGCCATATTTCATACAATCTAAAGATTTGCCATTCAGAGAAAGGTATGTTTTTCGCACCTTGCTGGCTGAGCCTGAGAGTCCCTGGCGAGGCTCACCGGGCGTCTGCACCTGGCCCTGCAGGCCTGGGGCAGGGAGGGAGAGAAGGGAAAGGGCAGGCATGGGGAGGGGTGGGCAGGAGGCCAGCGGCTGGGAGTGGAGCGTAGACAGGCTCCTCTCTGGAGAGGACGGGGTCTAGGGCTCTAGCAGGTGCCATGGTCACAGAGGAGGGAACAGGTCATTGACCACACGGCCCAGTGCGGGGTTCAGGGACGGAGCAGGGGTCTGTCAGCAGTGGAAGTGGCTGGAGGCCACGGTGGGACAGAATGTCGAGGCCATCATGAGGGAGTGGCGTATAAATCAGTGCATCCGAGTGTGAAGGGGAGTGTAAGGAGAGGCCAGAGACAGCTTCTGAAGGGACTTGTGTGCCCCGGTCTGTGGCCTTGGGAGCCTGTAGGGATGGGAGGGGTGACCGGGCCATCAGGACTGTTGGCTGGATGGCAAGGGATGGGAGTGAAGTTCTCCACTATTCTTTGTCCTCTGTCTGGGGCCGCCGCCCTGGCTCTGAAGGTGGTGGTGTCTCCAGAGGCTTCAGGCCTGTCCCCCGGCCAGAGGCGCTGCTGCGTGGTCAGGCGGAGCGGCCCCGGCCGGGCTCCCTCCACGCTGCCGATGCGCCCTGTGCCCATCAGATGCTTCTGTTTTTCAGGACCTCCTCTGTCAAAGACAGCAGCTTTGTGGAAAAGATGAAGAAGACGGTGAGTTTTCTCTGGGTCTGTGCTGTTCGCGGTGGGCGGGAAGGGGGGGGGGTCGTGGGCCTGGTGGGTGGGGGGAGGTCCGGCTGGAGGCCAGCTTCATGGGCAGGAGGGGAGAGCGGGCCAGAACATTCTCATCTAACCGAAGCCTCAAAGCTGCTGCTGTGCCTTCCGGGACAGTTTACTCTCAGATGTTCACTTCGTGAACAAACCAGTAAGAGTCACCCCTCCCTCTGACTCAGGGGACTGTCCCTCGGCCTCCCTCCATGTCCAGGCTCTGCCCACGAGCAGACGGAAGCTGTGGCCGTAGCGCTGTTACAGTCTGATCCGGTTTTGTGTGTTGAATGTTATGAGAAGGTACCTCGTGTGTGTGGTCAAAATCCCAGACTATTCCGGGGAAAGCCTCTCTCCTGTCACTGCCACTCTTCCCGATTGTTCTAGTATTTTATGGATCCTTCTAGAGCTTCTTGATGCGGATACAGGGTGGGAGGGGGGAACACAGATTCTTATTTTACATCTTTTTAAAACACAAAAGGTGGCCTGTTACACACACTGTTACAAACCATGAGGTCTTTTTGTTTTTGTTTTGCTGATCTATGTTGGCATTCCTTCCTTCGGGATTCAAAGACCCCTCCCTCGTTCTTTACTGTAGCTGCATAGTAATTTCATTACATGGCCGTGAATCCTAGAACTTGTTTGCACGCTGCCCTGTCAGCGGGTACTCGGACTGTTTCTAACCCTCAGGTCTTACAAACAATGCCACTGTGACTCTGTAGGCCCATCTCCCCATCTGCAAATATAGTAAAATCCTGGACGTGGAATTGTTGGATCCGGAGTGTGTGCATTTGCAGTCATGATGGAAGCTGCCAGACTGTCCCTCCTCCGACCCCAGGTCACATCAGGGCACGCTCATTAGGAGTGTGTGAGAAAACCTGTTGGCCCACAGCCCTGACAGTAGAGCGTATCGGCCAAGCGTGGGGGTTGCCGGTTTTCTAAGTTAAAAGCAGATACCCTCTGCGCTTCTGATTTGCATCTTCCTTATGAATGAGTTTCAGCAGATTTTTGTAGGAGATGATGGCATTTCTTCCTTTATGGATTCTCTGTTCAAATCTTTTTTAAGTTTGTTTATTTTGAGAGCGAGTGAGCCAGAGCAGGGACAGGACCGAGAGAGAGAGAACCCCAAGCAGGCTCCACAGTGTCAACATGGAGCCTGACTTGGGGTTCGATCTCACAAGCTGCGAGATCATGACCACAACCAAGAGTTGGATGCTTCACCTACTGAGCCACCCGGGCGCCTCCTCTCTGTTCAAATCTTTTGCCCACTTTTCTGTTGGGATTGATCCTTCTCGAGGAACTCCTTAAAATTATTAGGGAGATGAACCCCTTGTTTGTGACACGAGTTAAAAATATTTTTCCCAGTGAGTAGTTTGTGTGTTCCTGTGTACCAGTTATACAGTGCACTTTATTATTTATTATTCTTCCTGTGACTTCTGGACTTTGAGTCATTAACTCTAAGGAGATAAAAGAATTCTTGCACATTTTATTCTAGTGCTTCCTAGAACTTTCTCATTCATAATTAACATTCAATCTGTTGGGAGTTTGACCTGGGGTCAGCCACGAAGCATGGGTCCTTTTGTACACAGTTCAGTTCCATGTCCAGCGTCCGTCTTTTCTCCACTGGTTTATATCAAGTACGTAATTCCCATAGGTAGTTGGGCCTTTCTCTGGATCTCGCTGTCCCAGTGCTTTGACCTGGCGGTCCGTGTGCAGTGTCATTCGGGTTCAATTACTGAGGTTTTCGAAAGCTTGTTTTGATAATCCGGGATGCTAGGCCCCGCCCCACCCCACAGCTCATATTTTCCGTCCTCCTGGCCATCATTTCATAGGTATGTATTTGGGGTAACAGCTTCAGTGAGGTACAGTTTACATTCCCTGCATGTCACCCTTTTAACGTACATGCTTCAGGGCACCCTGGGTGGCTCAGTCGGTCAAGCATCTGATTCTTGGTCTTGACTCAGGTCATGTTCTCCTGGTTCGTGAGATTGAGCCCCTCGTTGGGCTTCGCGCCGAGCCAGAAGCCTGCTTAGGATTCTCTCCCTCAAAAAACCACAGCCTATGCTTCAGTGGTTTTAATGTAGTCCGATTTATAGACACACCGTCACCACCACTTCAGAGCATCTTCAGCACGCCTGAATAGCCGCCCCCGTACGCATTAGCATCACCCCCACTAACTAATTCCTAACCCCCACCCGCAGCCCAAAGCAGCCGTTAATCCACTTCTGTAGTTGCCTGCATCCCTTACAGAGTTGCCGGTTTAGGACCTTTCATAGAAGTGGAATCATTCACTTAGCATCACGTCTTCAGGGTTCGTCTGTTCTGTGGCGCCCGTCAGCACTGTGTTCCGGTGGACGAATTTTCTATTTATCTTTCTCTATCACTTTGAGGAAGTAAAAAGAGCTGTTCAGATTTTTGACCGGCTCGTGTTACATTTCTGGACTGATAACGGAGAACTGACCTCCTCTGTGTTGAGACCCTTCCCCTGCAAACTCAGGGCCTTCCCTGTGCTTGAATTCTTGATCAGTAATTTCTTGCAGGTTCCTACTAAGGCTTATTTGTTTTAAGTTTACTTATTTAGAGAGAGAGAGCAGGGAACAGGTAGAGAAAGGGGGAGAGAAAACCACAAGCAGGGTCCACACTGCTAGCACGGAGCCCGCAGAGGGCTTGAACTCACGGACTGTGAGATCATGACCTGAGGCAAAACCAAGAGTTGGATGTTTGACTGACTGAGCCACCCAGGCGCCCCTTGTGAGGCTTATTTTGAAGCTCTTCAGATGCTTTGATGCCACTGTAAATATTTAGCTGCTATTTTATATCCTGTTTTGTCCCCTTAACCTGATATTCTATAAGCCTTTCTTTTTTATAAAGTGTCTTTGTAAGTGATTATTTTAAAATACATTCTTAGGGGCCCCTGGGTGGCTCAGTCAGTTCAGCGTCCAACTTGGGCTCACGTCACAATCTCACCGTTGATGAGTTCGAGCCCCAAGTCAGGCTTTGTGCTGATAGCTTGGAGCCTGGAGCCTGCTTTGGATTCTGTGTCTGTCTGTCTCTCTCTAAAAAATAAACATTAAAAAATGTTTTTTAATAAAGTAAAATATCTTTTTAAATGATGAGTAGAAAATTCAGGAAACGTAAAAGGTATGCAAATACTTTAAAGCAATTATAACCCACACTTTTTTTTTTCCTTTGTACCTATGTAGGGCTCAGCACAAAAATCAGCAACCTCTCTGGGGGCCAGGGCACTGGGATCCTAGTACAGAGAAACCTCATGGCTGCATAAAGGGACCAGAAGGTGGCCTGTACCTCACCTCCACTTTCCTGATCTTGCAAATTTGCTACCCTCCTCCCCCGAAAAGGGAGTCTGAGGTAGAGTTCAGCTGCAGAGCCACAGGAGGGGAGGGTGGAATGAAGAATGTGGGAGCCAGCTCATTGGGCACCTTTCCTATTGTCTAGATTTTTATAAAGAATAGGTATTCAGAAAAATTTACCCATAATCCTCTATTTGGAGACTCTTGGCATACTTCTTGCTAGATTTTTTTCCCCTGTGTGTGTGTGTGTGTAAATATATACGCAGACAAAACTGGATTATGCTAGAATACAGTTTGGTCATCTTTTTTTTTTTTTAATAGTTTTATTTTTTTTAATTTTTTTTTTTATGTCTTTATTTATTTTTGAGAGACAGCGCAAGCAGGGGAGAGTCAGAGAGAGAGGGAGACACAGAATGTGAAGCAGGCTCCAGGCTCTGAGCTGTCAGCACAGAGCCCGATGCAGGGCTCGAACCCACGAACTGTGAGATCATGACCTGAGCCGAAGCCGGCCACCGAACCAACTGAGCCACCCAGGCGCCCCTGGTCATCTTTTTTTACATGTCCTTTAAAAATCTGTCCCAAGTGTGCAGAGCACACTTCACTTCTGGATGGCTTTTGTCACTGTCCTCCGGAAGTAGCTGGGGCAGTGGGACGATCGCCCCCAAGTGACTTAGGAAGACTTGGAGCAGGATCGAAGAGGGCGCCCTGGACAGACCTCACCTGCCTAGCCCGCCCTGTGGCCACCTGGGGTCTCTGCTGAAGCCTGTGGCTCTTGGTCCCTCACTGATCCTGCGTGTCTGGCCTTCCCTAGGGCAGGAACATCATCGTGTTCTACGGCTCCCAGACGGGGACGGCAGAGGAGTTTGCCAACCGCTTGTCCAAGGACGCGCACCGCTACGGGATGCGGGGCATGGCTGCAGACCCCGAGGAGTATGACTTGGTGAGCAGGCCCCACTCCCCAGCCCTTCTCCTAGCTCTTCCTGTAGTGCGGGTGAGTCAGCCACCCGGACGGACGGGGACGGGCATCTCCTGTCGTTTGTCCGGGCAGCCAGCTGGCCCCCGGCGTGCACGTGTGAGCTCCTGGCGCGGTGTACCCTCAGCCTTCCCTGCGCTGTGCGCCCTGGGCGCCCCCATGCTGGGGGCTGCGCTGGGACGCAAGCACCAGGTGGGGTGGGCGTGGCCTGTAAATGAAGGGGTCTCAGCAGTCCCGGGATGAGGTGTCTCCGCTTCTCCCCTCCACCCCCGAAGTGCAGCCCTGGGCAGCTGTTGCAGAGAGCCCTTCGCTGGCTTTGAAACAAGGCTGCATTAACTTGTGTGTCTGACCACTTGGGGAGGGGCCAGGGGAGCCTGAGGTTTGGGGGCAAAGGTCCCCATTTGGAGCCACAGAATCCCCACCCCCGTCTGCCCTGGACGTGTCTACCACCGGACTCAGTCTGCAGGACTCAGTGTCCCTTCCAGGTGCCACTGCCCCCAGCCTGTCGCAAGCTCACCTTGCTCACTCTCCTCCAGACATTGGCTGCGTGTCCTTCCCAAGCTTGGAAGCAGCTCTCGAAAGCCCAAGAAACTTCTAGCCGTCTGCTTGCCTATTTCAGAGTCAGGGGGCTAATGACAGCCCGGCCACCAGCCCCAGGTAGAGGCGGTGGACAGGAAGGCGGGTGAAGCCGGAGTTGCCGTCTTGCTCCTCCCCTGACGGGGTCATTGTGAGGTAGCCCAGCCCCCACTGCCAGCTGTCCCTTCCCCCGGAACCAATCTCTCCTGCATTCACCACCTTGGGTCTTAGTGACCAGCACCGCCGCCCCGTCTGTCTGCACGCCTGGGTTTTAAATTAGCCAGCAGCTGGTTAGGAATTTGCAAGAGCCCAGGCCCTGCTGCGGTCCCAGGATGTTGTGGGACGAGGAGGGTCTCCCAGGGCCCCATGCACAGAACCGGGTTCTGAGTGCTGGCTGGTGGCCCAGACCCGAGCCTGCTTCTGCCTGTCAGCCCCTTACGCGTGTTCTTTCGTGCCTGCTGTTCCCTTTCCTTTGGAAAGGCACTGGTTCATATGCCAGCCCCCTCCATGCAGCCCTCCCTGACTGCTCCATGCCCCTTCCCAACGGAATCATTCTGTCCCATCCCACAGCAGCCGCCCTGGGCAGGGCCTGGGCTCACCTGTCTGCATCCCAGTGGGCACAGACCTGACACAGGCTCAGTCACGGTCGCTGGGCCTGGGCCCTGCTCTCGTCTCTCCAGGCCGACCTGGGCAGCCTGCCGGAGATCGACAACTCCCTGGCAGTGTTCTGCATGGCCACCTATGGTGAGGGGGACCCCACAGACAATGCACAGGACTTCTACGACTGGCTCCAGGAGACGGATGTGGACCTCTCTGGAGTCAAGTATGCGGTGAGTCTCCCCATCTTCCCCCCAGGGCTCTCTGGGGCCCCTGGACCCTCAGTTCCCACCAGGCCAAGGTGTCAGGGCAGAGGCTTAGAGCAGGGGCCTGGCGGGGAGGTCCAGGGAAGGCTGCTCGTGGGACAGCCCTCGCTTCTGCCCAGGGCTCCAGCGCTGAGAGTGTGCTCCCGGATCCCCAGTCCTGCTTTGCTCCAGGAGCACTGTTTGTGGGAAAGGGGAGAAGGGTGGAGCAGACTGACCACCACAGGCGGGGCCAGGAGGGTGAATCACCCCTGCTGGCCGCCCAGGGTTGAGGCTTAGGGGCCACACGTCACCAAAACAAAGCCACTTCTAGGGCCCAAAGGTGGCCCGCCTCACAGTGCAAGGTGCCTGGCAGGTGTAGAGGCCCAAGGGTGCAGTGTGGTGGCTTGGCCAGCCCGGGGGAAACCCACCCCTGACCGCTGACCAGGCCTCAGACGCGTCCCTCTGTCCACACAGGTGTTTGGTCTCGGGAACAAGACCTACGAGCACTTCAACGCCATGGGCAAGTACGTGGACAAGCGGCTGGAGCAGCTCGGCGCCCAGCGGATCTTCGAGCTGGGGATGGGCGACGACGATGGGAAGTGAGTGCCCGGGCCCCTCTCCCTGGAGCCCACAGGGTTAGGGCCCACCGGGACACACGAGGGCATGCCAGCCACTTGTCTGAGAAGCTGCCACAGGCCGCGCCAGCGGCAGGGAGGGCAGTCAACCCGTCCTTGCTCTTCCACAACCTCTGGGCTCCGAGCTGCGCCTGCTTAGCACAGCCCCCCCAAGTGCCCCCTGATGCCTCAGGCTCCTCCCCAGGTGGGGGTGGGGGCCCTCAGGCTGGGCGGGGAGAGGGGCTCACTCACTCCCCGCTATCCCCCAAGTCTGGAGGAGGACTTCATCACGTGGCGAGAGCAGTTCTGGCCGGCTGTGTGCGAGCACTTCGGGGTGGAGGCCACCGGGGAGGAGTCCAGGTGAGCGTGCGCGCACGGGGGGAGGGGCATGCCAGGACCTGGCAGACGTTCAGTCCCAGAACGAGGGGGTCCTGGGGCCCCCGTTAAGGCACTTGGGCTTTGCCTGGAAGGGACGGGCAACTGGGGGGGGGGGGCCTTTCCTCATCTTCTCCTAGAATGGCTTCAAAGCCTGTGGCATCCCAGGCTCCCGGCCCTCCCACCTCCTCCGGACCCTCCCCGCCTCACCCTGTCTCCCCTTGCCAGCATTCGCCAGTACGAGCTTGTGGTCCACACAGACATCGACACGGCCAAGGTGTACGTCGGGGAGATGGGCAGACTGAAGAGCTATGAGAACCAGAAACCGTGAGTAGAGAGCGTGGTTGGGGACCTGGGGCCGAGGTGCCCCCAACAGCTACAGTCCTTTGTGTGCCCACAGGCCCTTTCCCCCTGGACCCCAGTTCCACCCTTGCCTGCGAGTGGGTGTGGGTGGGGGCCCCGTGTTCACCTCTACCACACAGGAGGGCATAAGGCCAGAGCAGAGGAAGAGCCCCCCCACGCTCTCCCAGGGGTCCCTCAGGCCGGGGCACGGGTGCTGGGAGATGGGCACTTGCTCAGTTTGTACTTAACGTGACATTTTGCTCTAAGTAGCCCGGGGTGGGGAGGCCCCTACCAGTGCCTGGACCAGGACATTAGGGGTATGGTCATGGCTCCACTTTGAACCCGGGCAGAAAAGGCTCACTTCCTTAAAACCTGCCTCAGTATTTGGACTTTTAATCCAAAAACAGTGTTCCTCTCTTGGGCCCTTGACTTGCTGCCCAGACTCCTGGAGCCACCCAGGAAAGTCCCCCTAACACCTCGAGGATTTGAGATCAGTGGCCCTGCTTGAAGAGGAAACCCAACATTTCAGTGACTGTGCAGAGTCAAACTGTAGGCACACAGTCCGGGCCAGGTGGGGTGGAGGGGCTCTGCTCCACGATCACCGGGGCCCAGGTACCTTGTCGTGGGGTGCGGTCTACAGGGTCTGGTCCTCCTGTCACTCAGCCCACGAACACGTAGTGGGTGGAGGGTCTCCTTGACCTTTAGGGGCCAGCCTCAGTTTCCTTATCTGTAAATGGAGACACTGATAACCCAGGACCTTTAGGGGCCAGCCTCAGTTTCCTTATCTGTAAATGGAGACACTGATAACCCAGCTCTGCCCACTTCTGGGGGTCGTTGGGGGCACTGCCTTGGATGGGGCTGGGAGAACCTTTGACATAATTGGAGAGGTTTCCTGGGGCCCTTGGAGGCCGGCTCTAAGGTTCCCTGTGTTCTGTGAAACCAGAAGGGTCCCTTGGGGGCAGGGAGATTCGGACTGAGGGCTTGGCCAATCACTGAGCTGCTCTCTTCCCCACCCAGCCCCTTCGATGCCAAGAATCCGTTCTTGGCTGAGGTCACCACCAACCGGAAGCTGAACCAGGGAACCGAGCGACACCTCATGCACCTGGAATTAGACATCTCAGACTCCAAACTCAGGTGCTGGCAGCCGCCCCCTCCCCTGGCCCACCCCTCTCAGAGCCTCCTGGCCCTGCCTTCCACCCCCTCCTGAGCCTCAAATTCCCCCCACCCCAGGTATGAATCTGGGGACCATGTGGCCGTTTACCCAGCCAATGACTCTGCCCTGGTCAACCAGCTTGGCAAGATCTTGGGTGCTGACCTGGATGTCATCATGTCCCTGAACAATCTAGATGGTGAGTCCTGAAATGGAGGCTGCCCTCCCTCCAGCGGGGCCAGAGGCAGCCTGCAGGAGTGGGCCCCTGGCAAAGCCACAGCTAGGTTGAGCTGCTTAGGCCCAAAGCCCTGGTGTTCTCGCAGCCCTCATACCTGAGACCCCACGTTCCAGGTTCTGGAACAGTCTGGTCAGCAGCCACTAACCCCAAATGCTCTTTCCCTCTCCCTGCAGAGGAGTCCAACAAGAAGCACCCCTTTCCCTGCCCCACCTCCTACCGCACGGCCCTCACCTACTACCTGGACATCACCAACCCTCCACGCACTAACGTGCTCTACGAGCTGGCACAGTACGCCTCGGAGCCCTCTGAGCAGGAGCAGCTGCGCAAGATGGCATCCTCCTCAGGCGAGGGCAAGGTAGGCCAGCCGCTACCACCCGCTGCACCTGGGGAGCTGCCACCTCAGCCCTGTTGCCTGAGCCACGGTGCTCCCACCGCTCCTCACCCCGCGTTTGGCCTCCCCCAGGAGCTGTACCTGAGCTGGGTGGTGGAGGCTCGGCGGCACATCCTGGCCATCCTGCAGGACTACCCGTCCCTGCGGCCCCCCATCGACCACCTGTGTGAGCTGCTGCCTCGTCTCCAGGCCCGCTACTACTCCATCGCCTCATCCTCCAAGGTGGGGGCCCAGCCTGCTCATGGAGGACACAGCCTAGGGGTGCCCTGAGCTGTGGCCCCAGCTCTGCCCCAAGCACCACAGGTCCAGCGGGCTGGACCACAAGACCGAAAACGGCTCTCCGCTGGTGTTGAGCCCGTCAGGGTGGTTGCTGGAAAGGGGCTTTTGAGGTTTGGGCACGAGGAAGGATGAGAAGGGTCCTGAGCAGAGTTCCTATGCTGAGAAGGCTCAGTGACAGGGCCAAGGGGCACAGGAGGAAAAGGGCCTCAGGCGTCCTCACCCCTGCCCCACCCCCACCAGGTCCACCCCAACTCCGTGCACATCTGTGCTGTGGCCGTGGAGTATGAGACCAAGTCTGGCCGCATCAACAAGGGCGTGGCCACCAGCTGGCTGCGGGCCAAGGAGCCTGCGGGGGAGAACGGCCGCCGGGCCCTGGTGCCCATGTTCGTGCGCAAGTCCCAGTTCCGCCTGCCCTTTAAGGCCACCACCCCTGTCATCATGGTGGGTCCCGGCACGGGGGTGGCCCCCTTCATAGGCTTCATCCAGGAGCGGGCCTGGCTGCGGCAGCAGGGTAAGTAGGCGGGCACAGGGCAGGGTTCCACAGGGTTCCTCAAGCCCGGGGACCTGCTTACCCTTGCTCACGGCCCCAGGCAAGGACGTGGGGGAGACGCTGCTCTACTACGGCTGCCGCCGGTCCAACGAGGACTATCTGTACCGCGAGGAGCTGACTCAGTTCCACAAGGACGGCGCCCTCACGCAGCTCAACGTGGCCTTTTCCCGGGAGCAGCCCCACAAGGTGAGGCCTCGGGCAGCCCCTCGGGGCGGGACTCAGAGCCCTGGGACCCGCCTGGTCACTGTGCCACCTCTGCCCCTCACCCCAGGTCTACGTACAGCACTTACTGAAAAGGGACAAGGAGCACCTGTGGAAGCTGATCCACGAAGGGGGCGCCCACATCTACGTCTGCGGGTGAGTAGGAGCAGAGGAGGGGGAAGGGTGGGGCTCACCTGGCCAGGGTTGGGGGTACGCCCTTGCCCAGCACCACCTCCTTCCTACCCCAGGGATGCTCGGAACATGGCGAGGGACGTGCAGAACACCTTCTACGACATCGTGGCTGAGGGGGGGGCCATGGAGCACGCCCAGGCCGTGGACTACATCAAGAAGCTGATGACCAAGGGCCGCTACTCCCTGGACGTGTGGAGCTAGGGGTGGCCCGGCCCAGCCCCTCAGGCCCCACAGACCTGCTTCCCCATGTAATCACTTTCCTTGCTCCCTTCTGCCAGTCTGCTGGCTGGTTTGTGCCAGGCCTGGCCGAGGGACAGAGACCAGTCCAGGCCCCAGACACACCCTCCGGAGCACCCTGGCCCCAGGGCGCATGGTCAGGGGAGACGGGCCTGTGTTTTGTGAACATCTCAGGCCCTTGGGGGAAGGGCTCTTCTCAGCGGAGCTGGGACCCAGTCCCTCCACATTATTTTCAATGACTGTAAATAATTTTAAATAATCTCTGGTCCTTGGAATAAAGTTCTGTTTTCTGTATTTTGACTTCTATTGCTTGAGCAGATCCAGGGCCTCCCCTGGGTCTATTCAGACTCCCAAGAACCCACGCCGTGGTGGCACAGAGGCCCCCTACCTCACCCTTCGGAGAGTATACACCTCAAGCCACCTCTGTGCTGCTCTTCCTTTATTGAGGCTGCTGGCCCCTAGCTCCCCGCAGGCCCGGGCCTCCTCTCCAGCATAGCCTTCAGGGCCCACAGAGCCCACAGAATCCCAGGGAGAGAAGAGACCCTCCCAGATGAGGGGAGCTCCCTACACCCTCAACATAGGGGCCAGAAGCCCCTTCCAGGCCAGGGGTGCCGTAGGGAGCCGGGTGGGCAAGGGAAGGCCCAGACTCATTCCTTCTTGCTCCCACGCCTCTGACTGTGGAATTTCTGGTGCACAACGCGCAGAGTGGTGAAGAAGTTGCCAAGGAAGAGTAGGAGGAAGGGGAAGCCGCACATGAGCACCTGGGGGCGGAAGCGGGGTCAGGACTGGTGGGTAGGCGCTGGCCCTCCCGGCACACGCCTCCCTGGGCCCCAGCTCACCTGCCACTCCTTGCACTCAGGATCCCGGGCCAGGTTGAACAACGTCAGCGCATTAAAAAGCTGCCAGAACTGAGAGGGATGAGGGGTTTCAAACAGCAGATCCCAGTCCCTGCTCCAGCCCAAAGCCAGATGCTGGGAGACAGAGACAACTTACATGTCCAAAGAAAAGAAAGGGCAGCAGGAAGGTGAGGCCCCGCCACATCCAGGACTGGAAGCCCTCTGCAGGGAGGAGAGAGCAGGATGGAGGCGGACATGGTCTCTCAGAGCCACGTGGACTAGAAAGGACTTCCCCTTCCGGCTACCCCCGCCCAACCCCGCCGTCAGGGTTCCAGACCAGGGCGGCTGCGCCCGACTCACCCACAGTGAGGTCCATGGTGTGCCTCTCGCCCAGGGCCCGCAGACGGTACAGGCAGCCGCTCTGGTAGTAATACTGCAGGAACTGCACAAAGCCTGGGGGTGGGGGGCATTAGAACAAGGCTGGGGCCCCAAGTCCTCGGCCCACCCCTCCTCATGGGGGGATTCCTAAGCCAAGCGGGGCCCTCTGAGACACTCACTCTGGTACATGGAGAAGGACAAGAATTGGTTCCGGAACTTCTGGTACATGAGGCCGTCAGGCCTGAGGTAGAAAGCAGTGGGAAGGGTAAGGAGCTGAGGGGCACCATCCTCTGTTCCACACTCTCCCTCCCGCCACAGCCCAGGAGCCCACCCGGGCCACTCACCACGTCAGCATGACTCCCGACAAGAAGGTGGACACGTAATGATGAAAAACCCACCAGCCTTTGATCCTGTATAGAGAAGCCAGTGTCACTCCTGTCCCCACAGCCCCAAGGACTGGTGCTCAGGGACGGGGAGCGAGGCCGAGGTGGGATGAAACCAGTACTCTGATCCAGTGCCTGCTTCTCTGGGGCTCAGGGCCCCCACCCCCTCCCCACCCGCCTCGCGCTCTCACCCACCGGGAGCCGTTGTTGATGAGAATGCTCTCTCGGATGGTCAGCGTACAGTAATACCAAACCAGCAGGAAGTTGAAGGCAGCATCTGTCACCCTGTGGAGGGCACAGAGGGTTGGTGCCAGAGCCTGGAGGGGGCAGGGGGCCCAGTGCTGAGCGGCTCACCCACCTGGAGTTGAGGAGGAAGCGGCAGGTGAAGGAGATGAGGATGAGGATGATGGTGAGGTAGAGCTTGAACTTCTCATATTCGTCTTTGTAGGCAAACCTGGGTGGGCACACACTCGTGGGACAGGCTGGGACACCGGCAGGTCCCACCCTCGCCTCTGCCCAGAAGGGAGGCTCCTGCTCCGGACATACTTCCGTGGGTGGCACAGGCTGGCACGGGAAAGCGCCCCCTGCACCCCGAGGCTTAGCCGGGGCAGCTGGGGTGGGATGGAAAGGACCTGGGAGGGTGGACACCAGGGCGGGGACCCGGCCCATGACAACAAATTACTTAGCCTGCTTGCTCAGGAGTGTCACGTTGACATTGCCCAGAACCAGGCTCAGGTACAACCTAGGGGAGGGGGACACCAGGTGAGGAGAGTCTCTGATGGGGAGGGCAGCCAACGGCGCAGAGCTGGGGCTGCTATCCCTGCCTGGATTCCCCATGGCCTTGGCCTAGGGTTCTGACCTTGGGGAAGGAAACACAGAGGCCCAGCCCCTCCGCCTGCTCCCCACTCCTGCTCTAGGGTAAACCAGCAGCACCGCCTCCTTCGTCTCTCCCCAGGCTCCCCCACTCAGGGCCTCCAGGGCAGCCTGGCTCTCCCCTCCACGCCCCCCACCCCCCAAGCAGGGGCCAGCATCTCAGATCGCCCCTGGGCAGAGCTCAATGCCTATGCACAGGCCACCCCCCATCCCCTCCCCTATTCCTGCTACCTGAGAACTTTCCGCCACAGCAACCCACAGCAAGCGGCGCCAGGGCCCCCTTCCGACCCAGAAGGGCTCCCTCAGAAATTCAGCTCCTGCTCTGATCCCAAAGTGCCCAGCCTCCCAGGCTGGGTGCCTCATGCGGACCCTGGCCCTCCTTGAGACTGCCAGGCCCCCAGCGCCAGGCTCTTTTCCCAGCCAGCTGAGTCCCCAAGCCCCCCTTGCACATCAGCAAGTTTGTTGACCCCATAAACCCCAGCTCCCTACACCATCCTGCGGTGGTCTCATCAAACCCTCCCTCCAGGCGGCTGACATCTCCTGGGCCTCCCTCCTCACCCTCTCTGCACCCCCTCCCCTCACAAATGAGAAGGGCTCACACCCAGCCCTCCCCACCTCCCTTCACTGGGTCTCTCACTCCGAGGGCCTCCTCCACGCAGGCAGATGTGCCCAGGTACAAACTAACACACACACACACACACACACACACACACACAGCAAAAGCACCTCCCACCCCCAATGCCAAGTTCCAGCTGCTGGGTTCCCCTTCCTATCATGGCCAAGCTTTTTAAGAGCCGCCTAAGTGTGTCTGTCCCCCCGCCTCTCAGTCACCCCATTATCAACTTTTGCCACCATCCTGTGGAATGGTTCTCTCCAAGGCCACCCTGGCTTCTGGGAAACCTTTCCCTTCCATATGGCATGTGACCCCCTGGGCCATCTGGTCTGAGCCTGCTTTCCCCTCCTTCCAGAACATGCTCTTTCCCAGCTGTCTTGCTGCCTGCTGTCTCTGCTGGATGTTTTTTTACTCAGCCAAGGATCGTACACTGCCTGCTGCCACCCTCCTCAGTGACAGTGGCTGATCTAAGGGTCCCTCTGCCCAGCCTACTGGGCCTGAAGCAAACTCTGAGGCCTGGCTTCCCCTCTGGTCTCCCAGCACCTCCCTGAGCTCTGGCTGTACCAGCAGTTTCCAGCCTCCTGTGCCCGCCAGGCTCCCTCCCTCATGCTCTATGTTTTCCCTGACCCCTCACTCCATTCCCCGTCCTTCCTCCCCAAAGCACCCATCTAGCGAATTGTCACCGTCACTCGTGCCATCTCCCAGACACGGGCTGTGCTGACTGCTCGGCCCAGAGTGGGTCCAGGGAACATCTGCTGGCCAAGCGACCAGGCAAAGGAAGACCACGCTTCGAGCCACCTCCCAGGAGCCTCTGTGAACAGAGCTTGGGGGAGGGCGTCTCACCCATTCTTCTTGGGCAAATAGGCCTCCATATCGAAGAAGAGGCCCTGGCGCTCCTTGATCTGGTTCTCCAGCTCCCATGCGGCCTCCTCGGCACCCGACTGAAGGGAGGGTTTGCATCTGCAGGTGGACAGAAGCGGGAGTCAGAGCAGGGGGCCTGCAGGTTTCCCCAGCCGACCCCTGTGGGACAGGAGGGTAAACAGAGCCTGGCGAGGGGAGACGCCACGCCTGGGACACTCAGGAGTCAGCGTCAGCTCTCCCCCCACCCCAGATCTGACAGCCACTCGCCAGCCCTAGGCCGGGGTGGTACGGGAGGGATGGGCGCGGGGGGGGGGGGGGGGGGAGGTCCTAACTTCTTGAGGACAAGAGCCAGCTCCTGGAGCTGCTTCTTCTGCCGTGTGATGGAGCTCGTACAACTGTTCTGCAGCTTGATCAGCTCCTCCAGCTTCAGGCGGTACAGCCGGTGGGTCTCCTGGGGAGCAGGCAGGGGAGGCTTGGGCTGGTTGGAAGCCATCCCCCCCCCAACCAGCCACAGCCTGCTGGGCAGGGGGTAGGGCACAGATGCCCCCAGGCCCCCTCGGGAGGATCTGAGCAGGAAAGGAGGCAGCCAGCACAGGGACCTGCCTGAGGTTGTCCCCCTCCCCAGGCAGGCCAGGGGACAGGGCTCCTCCTCAAAGCCCAGAAGCCATCACAGCCCCCTTGTCCCAGAAACAGATTAGTTTCTGGAAGCTTTTCTTGGTCTCAGCCCACCTACTAGTTGTTCCCACCTCTCTCTGTCCCACCCTGAGTTTGGATTCTAGGTCCAAAGGTCTACCTTCCAGACCAATCAGGCTGCCTGAAGCCACTCTGGTCCCCCCGGATCCTCCTGCCTACCCAGCCTACTAGCACAGGGGAGCTGAGGTTGGCCAAGATGCCTGCTGCTCTGGCACTCCCCGCATCTGCTTCCTAGGTTAAAGGTCATCAGGCTCCAGCCCTTAGACCTCCGGCAGTAAGACCAGTCCTTCTACCCCTCCCCCAGCACCTTTGGCCCAAAGCTTCCCAGAGCACTTTGCCCTGGTGGGTGAGTTTCCAGGGGAGCAGCCTGGAGACAACCAGGGGCAGTATGAGGAAGGTCAAGCAGGGGTTGCCAGGCTGGGAGACCAGGTCTGCCCTGCTCAGGACTCCAGGAGAACCTCTAGTGGCAGCAGGCTTGGCCAGGCCTGGGGTGGGCAACAAGGGTTCGATGCAGACAGGAAGGAGATGGAACCAGTCCAGGAGACAGACAGCCATGGCCAAGTACCCAGCTGGCCTAGGCTCCACCCTTTTTAAGGTCTTGTTTCTCCTGGCCCAAAGGGGCCACCACATCCCCTTCAGAACCCAGCACGTGCTATATCTGCTGGCCCCTACCAACCACTTTCTCCGGTCCAGAGGAGACCAGCAGCCTTCACCCCTCCCTCCAGGACTCCCCACAGTACAGCAAAGGGTGCACACAAACCAGATCCAGACAATTCCTCCCATGTCTCCCTACTAGTATCAGAAAGATTCCAATCCCATCCGGGCCCATGAGGTAGGTCCCTGCAAGATCTGGCCCATCCACTTCTCACTCTCTTTACAGTAGCCACATAGTCCTTCACCCTGGATGGGCCCCGCCCATCCTACACACCTACACACCACTACCCCTGGCCCAGACCTTCCAGCGCTGCCTTAGGGTGGGGACCGCGCTGCTGGCGCTGCTCTGGCTCAAGCCGCGCCAGCGCCCACGGCACGTTTGCGGAGTGACTGACCCAAGACTGGGCAGGGCCGGCTTTGATTCAGGCGGCCGCTCTCCTGAGAAAGGACGGGGCAAGGGCCGCTTTCCCAGGCCCCCGCCTAAAGCCCCAGGTCCGCTAGGTGCAGTGGGTCCCCGCCAGGGTCTCAGCGGCGGTGTCGGCGATGGGGCTGCCACCAGACACTCATTTGAGGCCGAGAGGAGGGTCCAGCTACGGCCACCAGCACCCGGGGCCTCTTTGCCCTCCGGAGCCACACCAGCGTCCCGGACCCTTGACCCCAAGTCTCCCACTGCCTGACCCAGGGCTGCCCGACCCTTGACCTCGAGCCAGAGCGACGTGGCTCTGGGCCAATGGGCGCCCGCACTGGCATTCACCTGGATGCTCTGGAAGTCCTGCTGCAGCTCCTCCCAGTCTCGCAGGCAGTCACCTAGTGGGCCCGGGGCCGGGGGATGCATGGCTGCCGGGCCACAGACCGGACGAGCCGAGTCTTGGGACCGCGCCGCAACCCCGGGCCGCCCGAGGCACCTCGGCCGCCTACTCCGCCACAGCCACCGCCCCCGTCCGCTTCCGGGCTCGCGCCGCTACGACCACCAATGGGAAAAGGCCTAAAGCTACCAGTGCGCTGGCCCCGCCCCCTGCCCGAGCCAATGAGGACCCTGGGCGGGGCGGGGGTGGGGTCACTGCTGCTGGGGTGCCCTCCCAGCAGCTTGCAGCTCAGCCTGGGGTAGGCGCATGCCCCGGTCACCGGCTTTGCACCGCGGGTCGTGTCAGCCTCGTGGCAGAGCTCCGGCCTGTCATGCTGGCAGTAAACTGAAGCCCATGGAGGTGACCCCTGCCTCAAACACTTTCGTCCTTGGGAAAGCAGCGCCTCTGCAGGAAGGGGATCCCCAGCCTCTTTTCTGGCTTGGATTTTTACAGCGGCCGCCTTACGGTCTCCCAGCCTCCAGACTCCCCGCTACTATCCTTGCAGGAGCCGGGAGACTGCCCATCCTAATACAGGAGTCTAAGCCCCACCGTGGCCCCAATGAAAATGTGCCAGCAGCCCTGCCCTTCCTACCAGGATGTCCCAAACCCTCAGAGTCATTGCTTGCAGCCTTTCCAAACACTGTTCCAGCTCGTAGCCTTCCAGATTTCGGGCCTGAGCTCACTGGAAAGCCCTTATCCGTTGGACAAAACCCCACTCCTTGAGGGCTTGAGCTTCTGTTGGGGAGCGGGACATTTCCACTCTTCTGCAGAGTCCTGCTGGGTGAGGTGGCCTTCACCTCTAGGTCCCTCCCAAGCTATATGTGGGTAGCAGGGAACATTTGCTGAATGAATATGGACATCCTAAATTCTTGGACAGCCCCATCGTCTGTGCCCTCTCCTGACTTGTGCTGTGGGTGCTGCCAGGGCTTGGAAGCACATTCTGAAGAAAATTCCCCTTAAGGCCTGAGGAATTTCTAGAAGCATGGGTGTGGGAGATAGGAGGGGTGGAAATCTCTTTTTGGGGAATCCAGCCAGGAGGAAATGAGTGGGGAAGAAGGAAAGGAAATCTGAAGAAGCTGTCAGACTGGCTGGGGAGGTCCAGGACCCGGGATGAGGCAAACTATGGAGCCTGGCACCTGGGCCAAGGCCGGGCCTGGTATCTCTGGCACCAGGGGATCTCTGCCATGGGTGGGCACTGCGACACCCCGGCAGACCAACAGAAGGTGGGGGGATCCCCTGGAACTCCTCCCAGATAGCCTCCAAAGGGTCCAAGTCACCAGGGCTGTTCAGACAGCCTAATGCTCTTCCCGAGGCAACCTCAGGAGTGCAGGAGGGGCGGTCCAGGATGACCCAGGCACAGGGTGGTCCCCAAGTCTCACCTACTCTGTGCCATGAATGAGCAGCCGGAGAAAAACCACTACAGGAGGCTGACACATGACTCCAGGCAGCAAAGGCCTTCTCTTTCCACATCAACCTGGTTACACAGCCTGGCCCAGACCCCCCAAAAGCCCCTGAGCGAGGTGCTTCAGGACCCATAGCTGGGCCACAGAGAAGATCAGTAGTGTGGATCCATGATGTCTGTGACACAGTCTCCAAGGACGACCTTCTCCCACTCCGACAGCTGAGCCACCAAGCCCCGGTTCGGACGCATGTTGTTTTTGCACTTCCTGACGTAGGCCCAGGACTTCTATCAATGCAAGGAGAGAAAGCCAACTTCAGGGATTGAACTTGCACCCCTCCACCTCTGCCACAGCCAGCTCAGGAGGGACAGATGGCACCTGTCCATGGCTCAGCGGCTGCTGGATGGAGAAACAGCAGCAGCCTGAGGTGAATACGGTGAATACATCAGGGCCGGGAGTCAGAGGAGCTGCCTGGGTTTTGAGCAGGCCCCTCTGCACTTCTGCTGCTGGATATGGAAGCAGAGATCATCCTTAGTTCAGACGGCTCCGTGAGACAACATGGGTGAAAGCTCCCATGGGCAGAAGACTACCGTGCCCATACCCGGCACACCGTGCAACCCCGACAAAGGTCAGCATTGTGAACGGATAAATTAGTGGAAAGGGGAAGGGAACTGTGGGGAAATTCTCTGAAGAAGGAAGCTTGAAACTGCTTTCCTTCAAGCGTCCACGTTAAAATGGAGGAAAGGTCATTATCTGAAGGAAGAGGACAAACGAGTCTCCATTGGGGCTGAGGACAGAGAAAAAAGGAAAAATGGGGCCTCAGCAAACTAGAAACCGAAGAAATGTGCCTCACCATGATAAAGGCCATGTAGGACAAGCCCACGGGTAATATACTCAGTGGTGGAGGCCTGAAAGCTTTTCCCCTAAGATCAGGAACAAGACAAGGATGCCAGCTTGCACGGCCTCTATTCCACATTGTACTGAAGCCCTAACCGGAGCGGAAGGAAGGAAGGGAGGGAGGGAGGGAGGGGCACCTAAATTGGAAAGGAAGAAGTAAAATTACCTCTATTTGCAGGTGACATGATTTTATGTGTAGGAATCCTTAAAGATTACACCGAAAAATCTGTTAGAATGAATTTAGCAAGGTTGCAAAATTACAAAACAACATTTGAAATTAGTTGCAATATCTATACACTAATGACAAATGATCTCAAAAGTAAATTAAAAACAAAATTCCATTGACAGTGGCATCAAAAGGAATAAATACTTAGGAACAGACTTAACCGAGGGGATGAAAGACCTGTACCCTGAAAGTTATAAAACCTGCCAGCAAGATATTTTAAAAGACACAAATCAATGGAAAGACATCCTATGCACATGGATATGAAGACTTGATACTGTTAAGATATCAGTGCTGCCCAAAGTGATATACAGATTTAATACAATCTGTACAAATCTCAACAGCATTTCATACAGAAATTGAAAAACCCATCCTATAATTCATATAAAATCTCAAGGGACCCCCATATAGCCAAAACAGTCTTGAAGAAAGGGAACAGCACTAGAATTCTCACACTTCCTATTTCAAATCTCTGAAGTTATTACAAAACTATAGTAATCAAAATCAGTGTAGCACAGGCATAAAGATAGACATTGAGGCCAAAGAAATAGGATAGATGGCCCAGAAATAAGCCCTTGTGTATATGGCCAAATGGCTTCAAAGAGGGTGCCAAAACCATTCAGTGGAGAAAGGGCAAATGGTGCTGGGAAAACTGGATATCCACACGGAAAAGAGTCAAGTTAGTCACTTAACCTTACACCATATACAAAAATTAACTCAAAAACAATTGAAGACCTAAGTGTAAGAGCTGAAACTATAAAGTCTCAGAAGAAAACATAGGAGAAAAGCTCAGAACATTGGATTTGGCAATGATTTCTCGGATAGAATGCCAAAAGTAGAGGGGATTAAAAATGGACAAATTGGACTACATCAAAATTTAAAAAAAAAAAACTTCTGTGCATCAAAAGACACAATCAACAAAGTGAAAAGGTAAGCTACAGTTTGGGAGGGACATTTTCAAACGATATATCCGATGGATATCCAGGTGCTAATATGAAGAATATAGAAAGAGCTCCTAAACTCAACAAAAAGCCAAACAGCCCAACTGAAACATAAGCAAAAAACTTGAATGGACATATTCCCAAAGAAGATGCATGAATGCTCAATAAGCACATGAAAATATTTGCTCGACATCACTAATCATTAGGGAAATGCAAATCAAAACTACAATAAGATAGCGCCTCATAACCATTAAGATGGTTCTTATATTAAAAGAAAAACAACAGAAAACAACAAGTATTGGTGAGGATGTGGAGAAAAAGGAACCCTCATGTGCTGTTGGTGGGCATGTAAAACGGTACAGCCACGGTGGCAAAACAGTATGGAGATTCCTCAAAAAATTAAAAATAGAGAGACCATATGATCGAGCAACTCCACTTCTGGGCATACACCCCAAAGAACTGAAAGCAGCGTCCTGAAGAGATGTTTGTACACCCACATTTGTAGCGGCATTATTCACAATACCTGAAACATGGAGGTAACCCAAGTGTCCATCAATGGACAAATAGAAAAACGAAATGCGGCATATATACACAATGAAATGTTATTCTATCTTTAAAAAGAAGGAAATTCTGACACACGCTACAGCACAGATGAACCTTGAAGACATCATGAGAAGTAAATTAGGCCAGTCAACCAAAGGACAAACACTGTGTGATCCACTGATATGAGGGAGAAGAGTCAAAATCATCGAGACAGGAAATGGAATGATGGCTGCAGGGCTTGGGGGAGGGGAGAATGGGGAATTACTCTTTAACAGAGCTTAGAAGAGTTTCAGCTTCATAAGATAAAAAGAATTATGGGGATGAATGATGAGGATGCCTCTACAACACTACAAAGTATTTAAGGAGGTTTAAAATTTTTATTTGAGAGAAAGAGAGAGCAACCAGGCAGGGAAGAGGGGCAGAGGGAGAGAGAATCATAAGCAGGCTCCACCCTCAGCGCAGAGCCCAACCGCCGGGCTCAGTCCCATGCCTCTGGGATCATGACCTGACCCAAAATCAAAAGTTGGACGCTCAACCGACTGAGCCACCCAGTTGGCCCTCCAAAGTGTTTAATACCACTTGACTGTAAAAATGGTTAAGATGGACATAAATAAACAAATGGTTAAGACAATAAATGTTACATCATGTGTGTTTTAACACAATAAAAAGAAAAAAACCTGCAATGAGCTCTCACCTTATACCCATTAGGATAACTACTATTTAAAAAATAACAACAGAAAATAACAAGTGTTGGTGAGGACGTGGAGAAACCAGAAACCTGGTGCACCATTGATGGGAACGTAAAATGGTGCAGGCGCTGTGGAAAACAGTACAGTGATTACTCAAAACAGTAAAAATAGAATTACCATATGATCCAGCCATTCCACTCTGGGTATATGCCCGAAATAACCCAAAGCAGGTGGCCAGTGGGACTCATGTTTATGGGCTCAGCAGGACAGTAGCAAACAAAGAAATCGTTTGTAACTGGCTATCACCCCAAGGCTCAGTGTAAAAGGAGCAGAGATGCCTATCTTCCCATCTTCCCCTGAAATGGGTATATTTGCATATTAAGCTGCTGCCTGAAGGTCAGGCTTCCAATCAGCCCAAATCTAGATGCAGACCAAGATCCTCCCCTGGACAATCAAAAAGGTTTGAGAGACAACCAAGAACTAGGGAAAGGTTGAACAGTAAGTTCATTTCCTACACCAGTCCACTCCTTCAGGACTAGGAGTGGTGGCTGTTTTCCCCATTGCATAGAAACCAACAGAGCAAGGAAAATGAAAAAACAGGAATTATATTCCAAGTGATTGATATCCAGATGCTAATATGAAGAATATAGAAAGAGCTCCTAAAACTCAACAAAAAACCAAACAACCCAATTGAAGCATAAGCAAAAAACTTAATGGACATATTCCCAAAGAAGATGCATGAATGGTCAATAGGCACATGAAAATAGGTGCTCACAAGATAAACCTCACAAAACAAGATAAAACCTCACAAAAACATCTTAATGAAATGGGGATAAGTGATTTACCTGATAAAGAGTTCATGTCATAAAGATGCTCACTGAGGTTCTCCTTAACCTCCTTGGTGGGAATTCCAACTAAAAGACAGAATACATAAGAAAGTACCAAATGGAAATCACAGTGCTGAGGGATACAATAACTGAAATGAAAAAATACAACAAAAGGATTCAACTACAGACTACATGAAGTGGAAGAAAGGATCTGTGGACTCAAAGACAATGCAGTGGAATGCATCCAATCAAAGTAGCAATAGAAGAAGGAGGAGGAAGAAAAGGAAGAGGAGGAGAAGAAGGACACAGAGGAGGAAGAGGAGAAGGAGGAAGAGGAGGAGGGGGAGAGGGAGGAGGATGGGGAGGGGGAGGGGGAGGCGAGAAAAGAGGAGGGGGAGGAGGAGGCGAGAAAAGAGGAGGAGGAAAAAAAAAAGGGGGAGCCAGAGGAGGAGGAAGAGGAAGAGAAGGAGAAAGAGAAGAAGAAAAGAAAAACAAGAATACCTAAGGGACTTGCGGGCAATATCAAGAGGATCAATGTTGAGAGTACAGGGGTCCCACAAGGAAAAGATAAAGGGACAGTAAACTTATTTGAGGAAATAACACCAAAAACTTCACTAACCTGGAAAAGGAAACAGACACCCAGAGCCCAGAGAATTCCAAAAAAAAGATGAACCCAAAGATCCACACCAAGACATATCATAATTAAATTGTCAGAAGTTAAAGACAAGGAGGAAATCTTAAAAGCAGCAAAGGAAAAACAAGTTGGTAAACCAGGGAAGCCCGATTAGACTCTCAGCAGACTTTCAGCAGAAACATTACAAGCCAGAGGAGGTGATGTGATATATTCAAAGTGCTGAAAGACAAAATTGCCAACCAAGAACACTGTACACAGCATAACAGTTTTTCAGAATTGAAGGAGAGAGAAAGAGTTTTCCAAGCAATCAAGAGTTGAAGGAGTTCGTCACCTCTAGATCAGCTTTATAAGAAATGTTACAGGGACTTTAAGCTGAAATGAAATGCCACTAATTAGTAACAGGAAAAAAAAAAGGCAAGTATAAGTATTACTGGTAAAGTAAAATTCAAAATAATGTAAAGGTTGTAGGCTCACTTATGAATCTAGTATGAAGGTTAAAAGACAAAAATACTACACATAACTAGCTATAGTAATTCTTTTTTTTTAATGTTTTATTTACTTTTGAGAGAGAGAGAGAGGGAGAGAGAGAGAGCGAGAACAGGGGAGGGTCAGAGAAAGAGGGAGACACAGAATCTGAAGACAGGCTCCAGGCTCTGAGCTGTCAGCACAGAGCCTGACACAGGGCTCGAACCCACAAACCGTGAGACCATGGCCTGAGCCAAAGCCAGATGCTCAACTGACTGAGTCACTCAGGCACCCCTACAGTAATTATTTAATGATACAAAAGACAAAGATCTGTGAATTATGACATCAAAAGCATAAAACATGGAGGGGGGTAGTAAAAATATAGAGTTTTAGATTGTGTCCAAACTTAAGTTGCTATCAACTGAAAACAGACTGTAATAAGTTGTCTTATATAAGCCTCATGATAACCACAAAGCAAAAATCTGTAATAAACACATCAAAGATAAAGAGAAAGGAATAACCACACCAGTACAGGAATTCATAAATCACAAAGGAAGAGAGCAAGAGAAGGAAAAAAGAAATGACAAAACAGCCCAAAAAACAGTTATGTCAGTAACTCCAAACCTATCAGTAATTACCTTAAATGTAAATAGACTAAATTCTCCCATTGAAAGACAAAGAGTGGCAAAATGGATTAAAAGAGAGAGAGAGAGAGAGAGAGAGAGAGAGAGAGAGAGAGAGAAGACTCATCTATATGCTGCTTAATAAACTCACTTCAGATGTTAAGGACACACACACACACACACACACACACACACACACAGTGAAGGGATGGCAAAAGATACTGCAGGGAAATGGAAACCAGAAGAAAGCTGAGGCTGCTATATTTATATCAGACAAGGTCATTATATAATGATAAAGGGGTTAATCCAACAAGAGGACGTAAAATTTGTACATATTTATGTACCCAACATAGAAGCCTCTAAATATATAAAGCAAATATTAACAGACCTAAGAAGAGACATAGATAGCAATATAATAATAGTAGGGGACTTTAATACCCCACTGTCATCCAGACTTTAAACCAATAATAGAGCAGTGGACTTGAACTACACATTAAGCCAAATGGACCTAGCAGACATTTACAGAACATTCCATCTCAAAGTAGCAGAATATACATTGTTCTTAAGACATCCACCAGGACAGATCAGATATTAGGCGACAAAACAAACGATGATAAATTTAAGAAGACGGAAATATTTTCAAGCATCTTTTCTGACCACGATGGTATAAAACTAGAAATCAATTACAAGAAGAAAACTGGAAAGTGCACAAATATATGGAGATTAAGCAACATGTTACTAAACAACCAATGGGTTGATGAAGAAATCAAAAGAAATATCAAAGATATCTTGAGAACCCCGGCTGGCTCAGTCAGTAGAGCACGTGATTCTTAATCTCGGGGTTGTGGGTTCAAGCCCCATGTTGAGCCTGCTTAAAAATAAAATCTTTTTAAAAAATCTTGAAACAAATGAAAATAGAAATACAACATACCAACATTTATGGGTTGCAGCGAAAGCAGTTCTAAGAAGAAAACAAAAGCAGTTCTAAGAAGGAAGTTCATAGCAATAAGTGTCTACATTAAGAAACAAAAACACCTCAAGCAACTAGAAAAACAATAAACTAAGCCCAAAGTTAGGAGGAGGAGGGTAATAACCAAGGTCAAAGTAGAAATAAAGACTAAGAAGAAAATAGAAAAGATCAATGAAACTAAGAGATGGGTTTTTTAAAAAGATAAACAAAATAGACAAACTTTTAACTAGACTCCCAGGAAAAAAAAAAAGGACTCAAATAATATCAGAAATGAGAGGAAACATTATGACTGATACCAATGAAATCCCTCTTGATCATGGTGTATAATTCTTTTAATGTATTGTTGACTGGCTTGCTAAGATCTTGTTGAGGGTTTTTTGCATCTGTGTTAATCAGGGATAATGACCTGTAATTTTCTTTACTTGTGTCTTTGCCTCGTTTGGCATCAGGGTAATGCTGGCCTTGTAAAATGAATTTGGGAGTGTTCTTCCTCTTCTGTTTTTGGGAAGAATTTAATAACGATTGGTATCAATTCTTTAAATGTTTGGTCCAATTCACCAGTGAAGCTATCTGATCCTGGACTTTTGTTTCTTGGGGGCTTTTGATAATGGATTCAATCTCATTATTAATAATTGGTCTGTTCAGATTCTATTTCTTCATAATTCAGACTTGATAGGTTGTAAATTCCAGGAATGTATCCATGTCTTCTAGTTCAATATGTTGGTGTGTAATTGTTCACAGTAATCTCTTATCTTTTGCAATACATTAAAAGAATTATACACCACAATCAAGTGGGATTGACTTCATGGAGGCAAGGATGGCTTAACACCTGCAAACCAATCGATGTGATATACCATCTTAACAAAATGAAGGATAAAAAGTGTATGATTATCTCAATAGACACAGAAAAAACATTTAACAAAAATCAATATCCACTTATAAAAATTCTCCAAAGAGTATAGAGGAAATACACTGCAACATAATGAAAGCGATATATGAGAAGCTCATCATCATACTCAATGGTGGAAAGCTGAATAGCTTTTCCTTTAAGACCGGGAACAAAAGAGGGATGTCCACTCTTGCCACATTTATTCAACACAGTATTGCAAGTCCTGGTAGGAGCAATTAGGCAAGAAATAAAAGGCATCCAAATTGGAAAGGAAGTAAAACTCTTTCCAAATGGTATTATATTTGGAAAGCCCTAAAGTATCCATCAAAAAAAAAAAAACCATTAGGACGAATAAATTCAGTAAATTTACAGGATACATAATTAATACACAAAAATCACGTGTACTAATAATGAACTGTCAAAAAGAGAAATTAAGAAAACAATCCCATTTATAATTGCATTAAAAAGAATAAAATCCCTAGGGATAAATTTAACCAAGGAGGTAAAAACATGTACACTGAAAACTGTAAGACATTGATAAAAGAAACTGAAGAAGATACAAATAAATAGATATCCCATGCTCATGCATTAGAAGAATTAACACTGTTAAGATATTCATACTACCCAAAGCAATCTACAGATTCAACACAATCCCTGTCAAAATCCCAATGGAATTTTTCACAGAAATAGAACAATCCTAAACTTTGTATGGAACCATAAAAGACCCTCAGATAGCTAAAGTGATCTTAAGAAAGAAGAACAAAGCTGGAGGCATCACATCCTGATTTCAAACTATATCACAAATATCATATTCAAGGGAGTGTGGTATTGACATAAAAATACACGCATAGATCAATGGAAGAAAATAGTCCAGAAATAAACATGTATAAATTTTCAATTAATTTATGACAAAGGATACAAGAATATACAATGGGTAAAGGACCATCTTCAATAAATGGCATTGGGCAAGCTAGACAGTCACATGCAAACTAGTGAAACTGGAACATGTCTTCCTCCATACACAAAAATCAACTCAAAATAAATTAAAGGCTTGAATGTAAGACTCAAAACCATAATGTTCCTAGGAGAAAATGCATCTGGTAAGCTCCCTGACATCAGTCTTGGTGATGATATTCTGGACTTGATACCAAAAGCAAAGGCAACAAGAACAAAAACAAAGGACTACATCAAACTAAAATGCTTGTCACAACAAAGGAAACCATCAATAAAATGAAAAGGCAACCTACTGAATGGGAGAAGAGATATGTAAATCATATACCTAATAAGAGGTTAATAAAAGGTTCTAACATATAAAGAATTCTTGCAACTCAATAGAAAATCTGATTTTAAAAAGAGCAGAAGATCTGGACGTCTTTTCCCAAAGAAGGCATACAGATGGCCAATGGGTACATGAGAAGGTCCTCAACATCACTAATCATCAGGGAAGTGCAAATCAAAATCACAATGAGGTATCACCTCACACCTGTTAGAATGGCTATTGCCAAAAAAGGTAAGAAATAACAAGGGCTAACAAGGATGTAGAGAAAAGAAAACCTTGATGCTCTAATGGTAGAAATGTAAATTGATACAGTCACTACAGAAGTAATATGGAGGTTCATAAAAATTTAGGAATATGGGGTGCCTGGGTGATTCACTAGGTTGAATGCCCAACTCTTGATTTTGGCTCAGGTCACAATCCTAGGCTCCACTCTGAGCATGGAATGGACCTGCTTGAGATTCTCTCCCTCTCCCTGTCTCCTCTACTCGCATGCACTCTTTCTAAAATGAAGAAAAAAACATAATAAAATAAAAAGAATAGAACTACCATATGATCCACAAATTCCATTTCTGGGTATTTATCCAAAGGAAACAAAAATACGGGGTGCCTAGGTGGCTCAGTTTGTGAGTTTGAGCCCCACATCAGGCTCTCTGTTGTCAACATGAAACCTACTTTGGATCCTCTGTCCCCTTCTCTATCTGCCCCTCCCCTGCTCGCACATGTGTGCTTTCACAAGAATAAAAATAAGTATTTCTTAAAAAGGAAGCAAAACACTAACCCAAAAAGTTATCTGTACCCCATGTTCACTGCAGCGTTATTTACAATAGCCAAGACATGGGAACAACCTAAGTGGCCACTGAGGCATGAATGGATAAAAACAACACGGAATGGAATGGAATACACAATGGAATATTATTCAACCACTAAAAAGGAAGGAACCCAACTATTGATGGACCTTGAAGGCATTATGTTAAGTGAAATCAGACAAAGACAGACAAATACTATATGATCTCACTTATATGGAACCTAAAACAAATACAAAAACAAAACAGAAACACAAAGGCTGAACTCAGACACAGGGAATAGACTGATAGTTGCCAGAGGTAGGGGCCAGAGATGGGCAAAATGGGTGAAAGTGGTCAAAAGGTACACACTTCCAGGTACAAAATTAGTCCTAGGGATATACGTAGTATGGTGACTATAGTTAATTCTATATTGTATAATTTAAAGTTACTAAGAGAGTAGACCTTAAAAGTTCTCCTCACAAGAAACAAATTTGTACCTATATGTGGTGAGGGATGTTAACAAGACTTATTGTCATCATTTTGTAATATGTACATAACATTGTATAACTGTTATATACCTGAAATTAATGTTACATGCCAAGTATATCTTAATAAAGAATAAAGCAGGGAAAAAAAAGAACTGAAAGCAGGATCTCAAAAGATATTCATACACCCATGCTCACAGCAGCATTATTCACAAAATAAACAAAGGAGAGAAGTAACCCAAGGCCCATCAAAAGGTGAAGGGATAAACAAAATGGGTATATACATACCTACAATGGTATGTACCTAACAACATCAATGTATGTGAGGCAAGGAGAAATAGATGAATCCACTGTCCTAGAGACTTCATCATGTCTATCAGTAATGGACAGATATAGCAGGCAGAAAATCAATAAGGCCATAATTGAACTCAACAGCACCATTAATTAACTAGATAGAATTGACATCTATAGAATATTCCATCCAACAAAAGAATATATATTCTTCTCAAGCTCAAATGGATCATTCACCAAGATGAATGTTCATCTAAATCAATCATCTAAGTTTTCTTTCTTAGGAAACTAATAAGAGTAAATTAAACCCAAAGTAACTCGAAAAAATAATAAAAATTAAAGCAGAAATCAATTAAATTGAAAACAAGATCAACAGAAAAAAAACAATGAAATCAAAAGCTGGCTCTTTTGGGAAGAAAAAAAATCAGGGGCACCTGGCTGGCTCAGTTGGTTAAGCCTCCAACTTTGGCTCAGGTCATGATCTCACAGTTCATGAGTTCAAGCCCCAAGTCAGGCTCTGTGCTGACAGTTCAGAGGCTGGAGACTGCTTCAGATTCTGTCTCCCTCTCTCTCTGCCCTCCCCCAACTCGCACTCTACCTTTCTCTCAAAAATAAACATTAAAAAAATTTTAATTCTTTAAATAAAATAATCAGCAAAATTGATGAGCCTCTAGCAAGGCTAACTAAGGAGGGAAGATACAAGTCATTAATATCAGAAATGAAAAAGGGACATCACAACAGAGCCCATGGACATTAAAAGGATACTAAAGGAATACCATGAACAATATCATGTCCACATAGAATCTGGATTCTATCTATCGATCTGGAATCTAGAGATTCCAGCTCTGCCACTTACAGCTGTGGGGCCTCAGGCAAATTACTCAGCCTCTAGAAGCCTCCTGCAAAATGGGGATAATACATGCTGTGGGGTCATTGTGGTTTCATTATGCATGAAATACTCACAAAGGCCTGGCCAGTATTAGCCATTATACTGCCTTAGGAGTTGGGTTTTATTTTATTTTGTTTTGTTTTTCTTTGATGATCTTTTAAGGGACAAAGTTACTGTCAGCAGTTTAAAGGAATCTAAATAGATATCTTAAGGGCTTGCTGACTCTGGGATCCCCCACAACCTTGGGCCAAAGCTTTGAAAACCCAGGACAAGCAGGGTGGCTCTGGGTTCACCCCTTAACTTCCCGTTTCTGGTCTTGATGCCCCAGTGAGCTGAGCTGGGACCATAAGCCCCAGGAAGGAAGCAGTATATTGTCTGAGGGTGGCCCACACTTTTTTTTTTTTTTTTTTTGGCCAAGCCCTTTGGCTCTGACCATCACCAGTGAGCTGACAACAGCCAAGGACATGGCTTCCCCAGTGCACAGAGGAGGACGCTAGGACCACACAGACAACAGGAGGAGGGAATGAATGTCTTTCTCTTGACCCCAAGCAGCAGCATTGCTGAGCCCAGGTCAAACTCTGTCATTAATGCAGGGCATTGCTGGGTAATGGTTAGGAAAACCTAACTGCCACACAGGACTAACTCAGTCTGGAAAGGGCCCAACAAAGTCAAAGTGGCATTCCTTGCTGCCCACAACTCTGGCAACCAAATAGCATTTTTTGTCAAGAGTTATCTAGATGGCATCTGAGGGCAGAACCCCCAGAAACAGGACGTCCCTGCACATGATATAACTACCCACAGGTTCCTCTTGAGAGAAGGACTTGGGTCCTTCAGGGACCCCAAGCACCTGTCCTCCCACTGAGCAGGACAGGCCCTTGAGCTCACTGCTGGAGTTATGTGGGGACCAGTATAGGTCAGGTGGCGGCCTGCAGGTGCCACCGCATCGCCGAGGGGGCCTGGCCCTCGCTGCTGGAGAACTCAGAGGAGCCAGGTAAGCATCCCCTCCTTCTTGCACTCACCCCAGCCAGCTCTGGAAGCCTGGGAGCAGAAAGAGGACTGTGATGTGCCTGTCAGGGCTGGGAAGCATCAGTAAATGTCAGAGGTGCAAGGCTCTCCACCTTTTTGTGCCCAAACCTCACAGTGAGCAGTAAAGAAACCAGGGACCCCAGCAGGCAATGACCTCCAACAATCCCGCTTGCACAGAGTGAGAACAGGGGTCTGGTTCTCTCACTCCAGGCCCTGCAATTCTGCATCTGGACACTTTTCTTTTTCAGTTGTGGTACAAAATGCAGGACAGAAAATTTACCATTGTAACCACGTTTGGATGTCCAGTTCAGAGGCATTAAGTATATTCACAACGTCACGCAAACAGCACCACCATCCATCTCCAGGACTTTTTCATCTTTCCAAACCAAAGTTCCACATCCATTAAACAGCTCCCCATTCCTGCTGCCCCCTTCTCTGAGCATCCACCATTCCACCTGCGTCTCTGTGATTTTGAAAACTCTGGGTACCTCATATAAGTGGAATCATACAGTATTTGTCCTTTTGTGACTGGCTTATTCCACTCAGCACAATGTCCTCCAGGCTCATCTGTGTTGCAGCAGGTGTCAAAATGTCCTTCCTTTATAAGGCTGAGTAATATTCCATTGTGTGAATAGACCATCCACTTGTTTTCCTATCTGCTGATGGGACACTTGGGTCACTCCCCCCTCCTGGCTACTGTCCGTACTGCTGCCAAGATTCACTTCTATCAGGTATGTACCCACAAGTGGAATTCTTGGCCATCCAAGACTCCTTCTATCTTGCAGTTTCACCACCAAAGAGTAAGTGGGGTCGATATCCAAAACCACAGGCAGTAAGCTCTGACCGTGGTCATTCTTTGACGCTCCCCTTCCTCCAAGCACAGCCCTGGGCATATATGGGAGCTGGGTGGGTCCTTCCCAAGCCCTCAGAAATCAGGAAATCACGCATAAGTTGTTCCTCCCCTCAAGGCAGGCCTGCCATCCCCCAGAGCACTCAGAAGGCACTGCCCTCGGCATCACGAGCTCTGGTTCTTCTCCAGTCTGGGTAAAGACAGAGTAGGTGCCCTTGGAGCCCTGTGGGCATGGCAAGTCTCTAGCTCCAAGCAGTAGCCAAAACGTAGCCTTGGAGAAGCCTGAACAAGTGCCAGTAGTCAGACTGCGGGTGGATGTGACGATGGTGCAGCTGGCCACGACCTTGCCCAGCCTGAGTCCCTGGGCCTGCCCATACCTCAAACCTCTAATGTCATAGCCTCAGCCTCTGGCCCTGACCTCTGGGACCTTGCCCTTGGGTGTGGAATGCTGGGTAAAGCCCTAGACTTCGAGCTCTCTTCCCTGATCCTTCTCCCTCCCACCCCCCAGTGAGGGCCCCAAGGTAGTGCCTGGGCCCGCTTCCTCCAGGTCCAGCTCTGACCCTGCCTGCTGGAGGTAGCTGTGGTCTGATCCTCGCCTGGGGGGTGCGTACCTTCAAGGTCTGCTCGTTCCAGTGCATGAGGAAGGCCAAGATGGCCGCACAGCTGCGACTGATGCCCAGGGTGGAGAAGACCAGGACAACAGAGCCAAGGTGGAGGTGAATTTCTGCAAGAGGAAGGAAAGGTAGGGGACTGTGCATGGCCTTGTTCCGGTGGACCTGAGTTGCTGTAAGCTGACTGGCTTCAGTGGCCCTATGGTCCAAGAGTGAATTCAGACCCAGCACACCATGGCCTCGGCTAGTCACATGACCTCTCTGGGACACTGTTTCATCACCTGGCACACAGGGATCCTCAGACCTCATTGGCAGTTCAAGAGAATCACACTGGGGGTTCAGCATTATCATGCAAAGGTCTTTTCTTGGCTCTCCATGTTTCTAGGCCAGGAAACTCAGTTACCAGCTGGCCTCCTGGATGGGGTAAGATGGTTCCCCCAGGACACGTGGGTGCTGACAGAGGCAGTGCAGCCTAGGTGTGAATCCCATCTCTGCCACTCACCGGCTGTGGGGCCCCAGCCAGTTAGTCTAAGGCACAGTTTTACCATCTAGAAAACGGGGTGACAGTATACTACCTACCTCATAAGGTTTTGTATTGTGCTTAGCCCATTGCCTGACATGGGGAGGTCAGCCATGATCACACTTATTAATGCCCCTGAGGCTGAGTCTCGCCCAGTGAGGGGTGGGCAGGAAATCTAAGCTGGCATCCTGGGCTGATGGAATGGCACCAAGAACTGGAGATAAATATACCACAAGCAAAATCACAGACCGTCAGTGCTTCAAGGAGACCCCGAGATGGTTAAGGCCAAGTGCCTCATCATATGGATAAAGAAACAGAGGCACAGAGTGGTTAAGGACTGGTCCAGAGCCACACAGCAAGGTAGGGCTGGAGAGGGGGCCTCTGTGGCACAGGGCTCTGCCATCCCATGGTGGGACACAGGGCAAGTCAAGTGATAGTTGCAACCTCCCAGGCAAATAAGGATGTTTGGGCCAAAAAGCCATGCTCTGGCCCCTCGTGCAACCATGTGAGCTGGGGGCTGTCTTGGTGCCCGGCAGGCAGCCCTGGCATGGGGCCCCTGACTGGACTCAGCCTCTCTCTCCAGCCATCTTGCTCTCCTTAGGCAATCCTGAGCCCTGGGATGAATGAAAACTGCACCCTCAATGAGGTGATTGGTGGTCACTGCCATGTGTGATTGAAGCACCAAAGGGACATTGGGCACACATGCTGGGGACCCTGGAGGTCAGAGCTGGGAGGGTTCTGGAATTTTCCATCCACCTCACCCCATTGACTGAACAGGATAGCAGGGATGGAGTATGAATCACCTCTAGGTTCCCAGAGCCCAGCTCAGAGCAGATGCACCCACAGGGGGCCAACACTCTCATTTCCCGACAGGTGCAGTGAGGCGGGGCCAGGGCTTAGGTGGACCCAAAAGGGCCTAGCAGTCCAGCAAGGGTCTGGAGGCCATTCAATCTGCAATTCAATCTGACCCCACTACCCTTGAGGTAAACGAGTGGCCGCCCACATTGCCAAGGGCCAGAGGGACAGCTTGCCCTGGGGCTTGGCCACACCTGGCTGGGACTCACCCCTCAGTGCTGGCAGTCACAGTCAGGAAAAGGCATGTGGACAAGGTGCCATGGCCCCTCTGGCCCCTGGGTCCAGGCCAGTGGCTGCCTAGTTGGAGATTGTCCCTTACCGAGAAAGTGACAGAGGTGCCTTAAAAAGGGGGAAAGGTCGGCTTCCGGGGAATCTTCTATCTTGATGTGCAGGAGGTTGTCAGCGTCATCTACGAAACTAAAACGGAAGAAAAGCACAGGTACTCTGGCAGACTTACACACACAGGCTCGCTGGAGTGGTCCTCATTCACAGCAGCTGGACCACAGGGAGGGGACACTGAGCTAGCATCTGGGAGGAGTGGGCAAAAAACTGGACCTCTCCCGGAAAAAAAGCCCCTACCCCATAGGTGTGTCGTGTGGGTGAAGTCCGTTAATCTATGCACAGCATTTGGCAGTCTGCTTGGCACACTTCTTGAGTAAACGCTCAATAAACGTGACATCATCATGATTATTAACCAAACATGGTCCTTTCCTAGAACATGGTGGAGAAAGTAAAAGTAGGATGGGAAGGAATAGGTAATGAGCTTGGAGAATGCACCTGCCATGTTAAATGGAGGAAGCCCCAGGGGAGAGATGGAGAGTGGTGGGGTGGCTGTTTTAGCCAAAGCTGTACTGAGGAGCTGACATTTGAGCAGAGGCTTGAAAGAGGTGATGGAACAAGCCAGGCAGTCATCTGGGGAAAGAGGGCCATGGGCAAAGGAGATCACAAGGGCAAAGGTGCAGAGGGGCAGTATGCTTAATGAATTTGAGAACCTGCAGTGAAATCAGAGTGGCTAGAACTTTACGGCCAAAAGAGAGAGAGGAGGAGAGGAGGTGTGTAGCACGTTCAGTGAGAAGAGGCCTGCAAGGAGCTTGCAGAATGTCCGGCACGCAGTAAGGACTTGGTGGATGTTATTTACAAAGACTGTGGTCTACCGGTCACATTCAGCAGTATACAGACCACTGTGGCATGCAGGAAGCTGCAGCAGATTCAGAAACAAAAATAGGCTGGTTTAGCAAATACAATTCCCATCCATCCATCCATCGTCCATCCTTTCCTCCTCCATCTATCCCTCCCTCCCCCTCTCCTCCCCCTCTCCCTCCCCCACCTATCCATCGATCCATTCACACCCATCTATTCATTCTTTCCTCAGACGCTCACTCAATGCCTACTGTGTGCCAGACCTTGGGCTGGACCCTAGTGGGCACAAGATGAACTAAATAGAGGCCGGCCTCTGCCACCATCAAGGAACTCCCAGTCTGATGGGGTAGGCAGACACAGAAACAAATGGCTCCAATCCAATTGGCTAGGTCTGGGGATAAAGACCTGCACGTGATACTGGGGGGCAGGGAGAAGTTGAGGGACCTGGGGAAAACTTCACAATGTAGGAGGCATCTAGATGGAGAAAGTGGAAGTGTACAAGGTTACTACTATATAAAAATCAACTGCATTTCTATATACTAGCAATGAACAATCAAAAATTGACATTTTAAAAATACCATTTATAATTACCTAAAATATTAAATACTTAGGAAGAAATCTGACACAACGTGTGTAAGATGTTTACACTGGAAATTATAAAACATTTTTTAATGTTTTTAATTTATTTTTGAGAGACAGAGAGAGACAGCATGAGCAGGGGAGGGTCAGAGAGGGAGACACAGAATCTGAAGACAGGCTCCAGGCCCTGAGCTAGCTGTCAGCACAGAGCCTGGCGCAGGGCTCGAACCCACAACTGTGAGATCATGACCTGAGCCGAAGCTGGACGCTTAACCAACTGAGCCACCCAGGCACCCCAATATAAAACATTTTTGAGGGGAATGAAGGAGCTAAGTAAATGGAGAGATATACTACGCTCATAGATCAGAAGAGTCAATGTTGGTAAGACTCTCCCCAAACTGATCTATGGATGCAATTCAATCCCAATCAAAACTCGAGCAGGCTTTTTGTAGAAACTGGCAAGCTGATTCTAAAATGTATGTAGAGGGATACCTGGATGGCTCAGTTGGTTGGGCATCCAAATTCAACTCAGGTCATGATCTCGTGGTTCATGAGGTCTAGCCCAGCATTGGGCTCTGCGCTGACAGCTCAGAGTCTGGAGCTTCAGATTCTGTGTCTCCCTCTCTCTTTGCCCCTCCCTCGTTCATATTCTGTGTCTGTCTCTCTCTTTCTCTCTCTCTCTCTCAAAATTAAGTGAACATAAAAAAAATTAAAATGGAAATGTAAAGGAGACAACTTTGAAAAAGAACAAAATAAAAGAACTAGCTCTACCTAATTTCAAGATTTATTATAAAGCTACAATAGTCATGAGTGCAGAATTGATATAAAAACACAGACAAGTGAAAAAAGAATGAAGAATCCAAATATAATCCCACACACACATGGTCAATGGATTTCAACAAAGGTATCTAATCAGTCCAACAGGACAAGGATCAATTTTTGTTCAAATAAATAATGGCCTCCATATGCAAACCAATGGGGCCCCCTGGCTGGCTCATTTGGTAGAGCATGGGACTCTTGATCTCAAAGTCATGAGTTCAAGCTCCATATTGGGCACAGACCCTACTTTAAAACAAAACAAAACTTGGGGCACCTGTGTGGTTCAGTCAGTTAAGTGTCCAACTTTGGCTCAGGTCATGATCTCATGGTTCATGGGTTCAAGCCCAGTGTCGGGCTCTGTGCTGACAGCTCAGAGCCTGGAGCCTGTCTTCGGATTCTGTATCTCCCTCACTCTCTGACCCTCCCCTGCTTGTGCTGTCTCTATCTCTCAAAAATAAATAAAAAACATTAAAAATTTTTAAAAACAAAACAACCCCCCCCCAATACAATGAACTTAGTTCTGTATCTTAGGCTCTAAATTTCCCCGTATGCATTGCTGTAGATGCATCCACAAATTTTGATATGTGGTATTTTTATTTTCATATATTCAGTTCAAAATACTTTCTAACTTCGTTTCTGGTTTCTTTTTGACCCGCAGGCTACTTAGAAGTGTGCTACTTCATTTCCAAACATCTGGAATTTTTCCAAGATGTCTTATGATTGGTTTTTAACTTAATTTCACTGTAGTCAGAGAACATAATTTTTTATAACAAATTATTCTTTCGATACTTGTTTTAATGCCCAGAAAAGTCTATTTTGGCAAATACTTTTCCATGTTCCCTTGAAAAGAATGTGTACCATAGAACACATTCAGAGACCAGAAGAACGCTACTGTTATTGGGCAGAGTGCCCTATAATTACCGGTTAGGTAAACTTGGATGGTAGGGCTGTTCTAGTCTTTGAAATCATAACCTGTTGTCTGTCTGCTGAGAAGATGTTAAAATCTCTGCTAATAATTGTAGATTATTGTGGATTACTGAGCCTGGGTGGCTCAGTCAGTTGAGCGTCCAACTTCGGTTCAGGTCATTATCTAGTGGTTCATGAGTTCAAGCCCTGCATCAGGCTCTGTGCTGAGAGCTTAGAGCCTGGATCCTGCTTCAGATTCTATGTCTCCCTTTCTATCTACCTCTCCCTCCACTCACACTCTGTCTCTTTCACTCTCTCAAAAACAAACATTTAAAAATTAAAAAAAAATAATTGTGGATCCTCTAGAATCTAGCACCTACATTAATTGACCACCTTCCCTTAATGAAATGACCTTTGTTATATGTGGTAGTATTCTTTGTTGTGAAGGTCAATTTATCTAATAATGGAGTCTCTCCAAAAGCTGTGGCTTTTTTTATTTAGTCTTAGCATGAAATATCTTTTTCCATCCTTTTATTTTTAACCTTTCTTTGTTTTGTATTTAAAGTATGTTTCTGGGGCACCTGGCCTACTCAGTAAGGAGAGCATGTGACTCTTGACCTTGGGCTCATGGGTTTGAGCCCCATGTTGGGTACAGAGATTACTTAAATAAACTTTACCAAAAGAAAAAGTATGTTTCATATAATCAGCTTACAACCTCTGCCTTATAACTGGGGTGTTTAGACCACTTGCACTTAGTGTCATTATTGACATGATCATCTATTTGTTTTCTATTGGTCTCATCTCTTCTTTGTTCCCCTCAGCCTGCCTTCTTTGGATTGATTTATGATTCCAATTTAATTTTGTCTTATTAATTATAATTCTTTTATTTTTTGTGTTGTTCTATCTTTTCATTGTTGCTTTAGAGTTTCTAGAACACATTTTTAGCTTTTTATTACATTATACCACTTCCATACTTCTATTTTGCCTCTTCCTGGTTAAGTAAAGTCTGGGCATACATATTACCTCTATATATGTGATAATCCCAAAATACATTGTTAACTATTTTTTCTGGGGTCAGTTATGTTTTAAAGAAATGTAAAAGCAATAGGGAAAGTATTTTGTATGTATCCACATAATTATTATTTCTAGTGGTAAATTTTATTTGTTAAATTTGAAACAATTTTGGCCATTATTTCTTTAAATAGGTTTTCTGTCTCCTCATTTTCCTCCCCTTAGGAGATTCCAATTTACACATATGTTTGGCCCTTTGAATTTTCTTAATCTCACTGAAGTTCTGTTCTAGTTTTTCTTTTTATCTTTTGCTTTTCTAGGTTTCATTTTGGACACTTTCTACTAGAGTATGTCTTCCAATTCACCAATATGTTCTTCTGCAGTGTCTAATCTGCTGTTAATTCCAGTCAGTGTATTTTTTGTCTCAGACATTTTCTTTTTCATCCCCAGTCTAGGGCTAGTTTTCATCCCTAATCTAGGCCTCACAACTAAGGCAATACTTTTCTTTTTTTTTTTTTTTTACAACCATTTATTTTTTATTTATTTTTAAGTAATTTCCACACCCAACATGGGGCTTGAACTCACGACCCTGTGATCAAGAGTTGCATGCTCTACCAACTGAGCTAGCCAGGTACCCTGAGGCAATACTTCTTCTATTTGATGCCCAGTATTTTGTCAGTTTTGTCTCCTCTGATTGGAAATGCAAACTACTCCTGGCCCCACATAATCTCTGGAGATTGTACTGTTTGCTCATCTCTGCTGGTGTTTCTCCCAGCCTTGAGTAGTTTTCTCACACGCATGTGCTTATCAGTGTTCAGCTAAAGACTCAGGAGGACTCTGCAGATGTCAAGAGCTTTTTCTTGAAACTTGTGGTGGGGGGGGGGGTGCCCATAGGAGGGGCAGAGAGAGAGAGAGAGAGAGAGAGAGAGAGAGAGAGGGAGAGAGAGAATCCCAAGCAGGCTCCACACTGTCAACACAGAGCCCAATGTGGGGCTCAAACTCAGGAACTGTGATCATGACCTGAGCCAAATCAAGAGTCAAACAAACGCTCAACCGACTGAGCCACCCAGGCGCCCCAAGAGCTTTCTCTTTATATTCAGCTCTCTCTTCTCTATGCAGGTCTCTCCTGCAAATTCTAGCCAACTTGACCTCTCTGAGTTCTCAACTCTGTACCCTCAGCTCAGAAAGGATGACACAATCTGTCTTGGCCCCCTTCCTGTACTGTGGCCTATGAACAGTCTCCTACCAATAAACTGGGTCAACTGAGGGGCTCATCTGGGTTTTTTTCCCCTGGTCTCAGGAATCAATCTCCTATGCTGTCTGCTGGCCATTGTCTGAAAGCCCTTATTTTCGCATTTTGTCTGAGATCTGGGGGTTGTTTAAAATGAGACTATACATCAGTCATGAGGGTAGAGCCCTCATGGATGGGATTAATGCCCTTGTAAAAAAGGCCCCAGATCACCCCTTGCCCAGTCTATGGTATTCTGCTATAGCAGTCCCAAAGGACTAAGATGGGGGTCATTTCTCAGAGGGCCTGAGATAAGTGAAGCAAGGCAAAACAGGGATACGTTGCTCCATAACGTTAAATGCCAGGAAAGCATTAATTATGGTGAGATTTTTTTTTTATGTTTTATTTATTTTTGAGAGAGAGAGAGACAAAGACAGAGTATGAGCGGGGGAGGGACAGAGAGAGAGGGAGACCCAGAATCTGAAGCAGGCTGCAGGCTCTGAGCTCTCAGCACAGAGCCCGATGTGGGGGCTTGAACCCATGAACTGTGAGATCATGACCTGAGCCCCCCAGGCGCCCGTCGTTGTGGTGAGATTTAAAGGGCAAGTAATGAGTCTCAGAGGCAAAGGATGCCACGGCCAAGCTAGGAAATGGACTAAAACCCAGGAACAGATGACGATAAGTACAGAGCCTTCAGCTCTACAAATGCACAGCACTAGGAATCTTATATACATACTTAATTTTAAAAAGTCAATAGTATTTCTACTTACAATGGCCCAGCCTCCATGGAGATGTTGACATGTGCTTTGATTTTCAAATCCTTCTGAATTTTCGGGTCGCAGGCTTGCCTGAAATTGCCCAGGTAGATCTTACCTGGCATTATTTCAACAGGGTAGGGCTGAAATGCATCCAGTTCCTGAAAGAAAGGGAGGAGAAAGGCTGCTAGACTCTGTATGCTATATAATAATATCCTCTTATATTCCTTCCCCCAGGGAAGAGAGTTTTGATATTTTTGTTTTGATTTTGGTTTTTTCATTTTTGCTTTTTGTTTCTCAAAATGTGGCTCAGCAAACAAACTTAAAACAATAATCCAAGGGGGTGTCTGGGTGGCTCAGTTGGTTAGGTGTCCAACACCAGATTTTGGCTTGGGTCATGATCTCATGGTTTGTGGGTTTGAGCCCCACACTAAGAAGTAAGAACTTGAATAAGGAGTTAGAAGGCTGGTGGTAAGAGAAGGATGGAGCCGCTGAATCACTGGCCAGTGAGCCGCATCTGAGCACAGACATCCCGCTTACCCCAAGGCACCTGTGTGCACTTTTCTGGGCACACAAAGATTGGTGTCTAATCCTCCTTGATACAGAACTGTGTAAATCCAGGGTGTGCCCAGTAGGGGAAGGGGAGAGGGAGAGGGGACAGCCTTATATTATTATATATTATAATTATATTATGATTGAAGGGTTAGCCATTTTATTATATAACTGTATAATTATATCCTATTATTTTTGGAGGCCATCAGAATTTTAAAGGCTTCTTTAAAAAAAAGAACAAAACTACCCACATAGAGCCTATTTGTCATCAGGAAATAAACTCTGAGGCATTCTGATATAGACAGGGAGCGAGAACACGACACCACTTAAATGGGGGCTCACTGAATTCCAGGTCCAAAGTTATGATATGAAAAATTTGGGTTTCTTCAAAAAACAAAGAAACAGAGAGAAAGGTCATTCCTACATTTCCCAAAGCATGTTCTGGGAAACAGTGGTCCCTCACAATGAACTGTGAAAAAAAGGCTTCAGGGAATCAGGTAGACATGGGAAGCTGTACATGATATCCCTGCCTCAGAAATTGACAATGAACATGACCAAGTAAAGACTCAAGAAGGTCCCATGGTAAAACAAAATTCTGCTCATTACAGCCACTATGGAAAACAGTATGGTTTTTTTAAAAAGTTAAAAATAGAACTACCATATGATCCAGCCATCCCACTTCTTGCTATATGCCCAGAGTAAATGAAATCGCTATTTTGAGAAAGGAATACCTATGTTCTTTGCAATATTACCCACAGTAGCCAAGACACAAACAACCTAAGTGTCCATCGACAGATAAATGAGAAAAGAAAACGTGGCACGTGTACAGAATGGAATATTACTCAGTCGTGAGAAAGAAGGACATCTTGCCGTGTGTGACAACATGGGTGGACCTTGAGGGCATTATGCTAAGTGAAATTCAGGAATACCTCATTTTATTGTGCTTCACCTTATTTTGCTTCAAGGACACTGCCTTTTTTTTTTTTAATAAAACATCTGTGGCAATGCCACATTGGGCAAGTCCATCAGTGGCATTTTTCCAACAGCATCTGACCACTTCATGTCTTTATCACATTTTGGTAACGCTCACAAAATTTCAAACTTTTTCAGTATCATTATATGTAGTATTATGGTGATCTATGATCAGTGATTATGACTCCCTGAAAGCTCAGATGATGGTTAGTACTGCTAAATAATAAAGTACTTTTCTAAAATTTGTTTGATGTTTATTTTTTAGAGAAACAAAGCACACATAAGTGGGGGAGGGGCAGAGAGAGGAGTACAGACCATCAAAAGCAGGCTTTGTGCTGAGAGCAGACAGTCCGATGCAGGGCTTGAACCCACGGACTGAGAGATCAACTGAACCACCCAGGCACCCCAGTAATAAAGTATTTTTAATTAAGATACACCCATTGTTTTTTTTTTTTATATGTAATGCTATTGTACATTTAAGACTACAGCATAGTCTAAACAGAACATTTATATACACCAAAAAAGTCATTTGATTAACTTTCTTGCACTATTTGCTTTATTGCAGTGGTCTGGAACCAAACCCACAGTATTTTCAAGATATGCATGTAAGTCAAATAGAAAAGACAAATACTGCCTGATCTCACTTATATGCAGAATCTAAAAAGGCCAAATTCAGAAAAACAGAGGGTGGAACAGTGGTTGCAGGGGGTTGGAAATGAGAGATGTTAGTCAAAAGGGTACAAACTTCAGATATTAGAGGCACAAATTCTGGGGCTCTAATATACAACATGGGGACTTTAGTTAACAATACTGTATTGCAGGGGCGCCTGGATGGCTCCGTCCGTTGAGTATCCCACTTTGGCTCAGGTCATGATCTCATGGTTTGTGAGTTCGAGTCCTGCATGGGGCTCTGTGCTGACAGCTCAGAGCCAGGAGCCTGCTTAGGATTCTGTCTCTCTCTCTCTCTCTCCCCCTCTCTCTGCCCGCCCCCCCGCTTGTGCTCTCTCAAAAATAAATAAACGTTAAAACATAATTTAAAGAAGCAATACTGTATTACATACTTGAAAGTTGCTGGGACAATAAGTCTTAAGTGTTCTCACCACCACACCAAAAAATGGTAATTACTTTTGAGGTGACAGTTAACCCTATTTGGTGACCACTTCACAATATATACGTGTCGAATTAACACACTGTACACTTCAAACTTCACATAGGCTCTATGTCCATTATATGCAAAACAAACTGACAGCTTTGTAACAAAATTACAAAATCAGTTCCAAGGAAAGAAGACAAGAGTATCAATCAGGTGGTTGGAAAAAAATGGTCATCAAATGATAATTTATAAACTAGTTGGAAAACAGCCAATAAAACATGCCAGTCTAAAACTACTCTCAAGGTGTGCCTCCAGGGAACTGCTGAAAATCTTCCCAGTGGTTCCTTGGGTTGCATTTTCATAACTCAGATGCTTGTGGTAGGACAGTAGCTACATATTTATTGTTGGTATGGGTTGCAAATCTACCTGTGATATTTAATAAAAATAAAACCTAGGCATAATCTCAAGAAAACAAATAAAACCCACTAATACTGTATAAACAGTTGTTTCCAATGTGATCTGTGTAGAGGTCCCTTTTTTCCGTGAGTATTTCACACGAAATGCCATTCTATGTAATTTCAAAGGTCAAACCTCGTTCTAAAACTCCTCTGGCCCTAAATTGGACTCAGAAATAACATTTGGGGCTCCTGCGTGACTCAGTCAGTTAAATGTCCAACTCATGATTTCGGTTCAGGTTATAATCTCATGGTTTGTGAGATGGAGTCTAATGTCAGGCTCTGACAGCTTGAGATTCTCTGTCCCTCTCTCTCTGGCCCTCCCCCAATTGCAGGCACACTCTCTCTCTCAAAATAAATAAGCAAATAAAAAAATTTTTTTAAAAGAGAAAGAAATAGGGGTGCCTGGGTGGCTAAGTCAGTTAAGTGTTCAACTTCAGCTCAGGTCAAGATCTCACAGTCTATGAGTTTGAACCCCACATGGGGCTCTGTGCTGACAGCTCAGACCCTGGAACCTGCTTCTCTTTCTATCTCTCCCCGCAGTCCCCAAACACCCTGCTTGCACTCTGTCTCTCTCTCACTCAAAAATAAATAAAGATTAAAGAGAGAGAGAAAGAGAGAGAGAGAGAGGGAAATAACATTAAGTGGTGAAGGACCATAACGCAAGCTGTGGCCAAGCACAAGCTAGCACAACCCCCCCCAGCCCCTCCCTCCAGGTGGGAATAGTGTGACATTCCTCAGGCACTCCTGGTTGCCCAAGGACAAAGGAGAGGACAGAAAACAAATGGGTAAACTGATAGCTCTCCATCTGGTTTACAAATATGTCATCAATCACCTAATCTCCAGGAACTCCCTACTATCTTAATAATGATTTGCTAGAGGGAAAAACCACCCTAGCTGGACAAATAGCTAGGCCTCCAGTAATCTGTAAATCCTCTTTAGCAGACGGAAGTCCCTTAACGAAACTTCCTCTTGACTCTACCTCTCCCACTCCACAGGATATAAGCAGTCACTCTGCACAGCCCCAGTGCAGCTCTTCCTGCCGGCAGGGTCCTGTTCCTGGGCCTTAATAAAAATCACCTTTTTGGGACCAAAGACATCTTCAAGAATTCTTTCTTGGCCATCAGCTCCAAACCCCACCATCACCCCAAAACTTCATCACTAAGTCCCACAGGCTACTTGGCTGTCCACTGCAGGAGCCTCGGAGCCTCTGGCCTCAGCTCATCTGCTCTCCCCAAGAGCTTGCTGCAAGAGCACGTAGCAGGAGGAGAGTGGGGCTTTCATTCTTGCCCCTGAATTACTGACAGAGGTCCCAAAACAAATACTAGGTGCCTACACTCTACAGAGGGCCAGACTCCGACAGCATCCCACGCAGGCCCTGCTAGCTGCCACCACCAGCCACCCCTCTTCCCAATCTACATTAAGACTGGGCCAAGGGCAAGTCACAGGGGTATAGACACGTCAGTGCTGACCAAAGTGTACATTTAAGTATGTGCTGTTCATCCTATGTCCATTATACCTTACTAAAGCTTTTCCTTTTTTAAGGGCAGGAAGTGAGTTATCAGCAGTGTGATGTCTGCAGAGAAATGTTTATTTCACACACTAAAAATCCAAGAAGGGGGACTCCTCTCGGAGCAAGGGGTGTCTGGTAGGATGGGGAGACTGGCTATACACCTGGTGAGCTGAAAATCAAACCGTGGTTACATCAGAGGAAGGAGGGCAGGGAGTCACAAACAGCCTGGCTCCGGGCAGACTCTCCGCCTTTCTGCACCGGCTGGCTGGGGCAGCTGAGGCAGCAAGGTAAGGAGGGGCTGCGGCGAGGTTGGCCTGGGTCTCTTTTCTGACCATCACTCCCTTGTAGCCCCTTCAGGGATTCAGGTGAAGGAGTGTGGATGCAGTCAGGGGTCATAGACCGCCAGAGGAAACCAAGGGGTGCTTCTGGCAGGAGATTTCAACTGGCTTTCCCTGAAGGATCCTTAGTAATAACTGGGGCCCCATTTAGGGGCACTAAGGACACTGGCAACAGACAGAACAAGGCTGGGAGATGGCGTTTCCCCACCACTGATGGCAGCCAGTCCCATGAGGCAGGCCCCGCTCTAGACCCTCAGCACCAGAGTCACAGGCCCAGGGGCCCCGGGAAGAGAACAGATGTCCCTGAAGCTGACCCCCCGCCCCATGACTCCTACCCCCAGCAAACTGAAGACTATCTGTCTAGCTCTGTGGAATGGGAAGAAATGAGATTTGATCCAGATCTGAGATTGAAACGGTATATGAGCCTAGCTTGCACTGGACTGAATCTATTTTACTCTCCTTCAAAAAAATTATTTCAGGGGCCCCTGGAGGGGCTCAGTCAGTTAAGCATTCGACTCTAGCTCAGGTCATGATCTCACAGTTTGTGGGAGCCCCGCATTGGGCTCTGTGCTGACAGCTCAGAGCCTACAGCTTGCTTTGGATTCTGTGTCTCCCTCTCTCTCTACCCCTCCCCTGCTCACACTCTGTCTCTCTCTCTCTCTCTCTAAAAAATAGACATTAAAAAATTTTTAATTATTTCAAAAATATACAAGAATAGAGACATACAACATCATAAACCCTTGTGAAGATCACTCATCTGCAAACATCTGCCAATTTTGTTTTCTCTATTCCCTCACCAACTTCCCAACCCACCCTGGATTACTGAAGAAAGTGCCAGACTTACATTGTTTTACCCATAAATATTTCACCATGTATCTCTAAAAGATCCAGTTAATGTGGACACTTCCTCAATCATTTTAGGATTAGATTGGAAGTGGCCAGAATTTATGGAATCAGCCTAAAATGTTGCTAAAGACAAAAAGCTAAAGGCAATTATCAGAAAGAAGGAACCCTCCCGCCCCCCCCCCCCAGAATGTTTACATTCCACTGTCTTCAGACTCTTCAATAAGCCTGATACTGCCCTTCAGGGACCAGCCCCCTCTGCCTGCAGGTCAAGGCCACTCCTTGCCTGGCTCAAGCACCATCCACCCACTTCTGTCCACCATCTCTTCTTCCTTCCAGTTTGGCTCCAGGAGGTGCCTCTGGAGGCAGCAGATACTTGGGGTGCCCCTGGTCTCCCCCACTAGCCAAGAACTCCTCATAGACAGGGATGCTGGCTCACCCTGTTTTGGGTCCTCTGGACCAGCCAGGGCTTGTGGGTCCAGACAGCTGCGAATGGATGGTGGCACTCCTGCTGGTCTTTGATGACGGCCCACCATCTGGAGCCCCTCCCCATCAGGGATCCCCACACCCTGGGCAGGCCCCACCTCTTAAACACCACACTAACTGGCTTGAATCTGGCAATGATAAATCCATCACAGCAGTCTGGACCTCCTGGCTGTCCCAAGTTCATTTCCTAAGCGTAGTCTCCTACATCCCTTCCATCTTTCCCCTACCCCAGCTCCCTACCCCTCTGTTCTGGGGGAAAGACCAGCATCCACCAAAGCCTGCTGGGTATCCTGCCATACCTGTGGCATCCAGATGATCTTCTGCGTCCGGAAGAAGTGGTACCTTGCAGAGAAGCACTGATAACCTCCTTTCAGGATACAGACAGGGTGGCGGGTGAGGTGGGCCAGGGCTCTGCCACACTCAACAGCAGCTCCAGATGCCAGTCCTAAGAGTGGAAGCCAAAGAGGTGAATGTCCCATGTGCTCACCATTCACCCAGAGCTCCAGTAGATGGCCACCTGTCTGGAAAAGCAATGGTCTAGGAAACTGAGCAAATATAAATGGAGAGGAGTGTTAACTAAAATTTAAGGGGCGCCTGGGTGGCTCAGTTAAACACCCAACTTGGGCTCAAGTCACAATCTCGTGGTTAGTGCGTTTGAGCCCTGCATTGGGCTCTGTGCTGACAGCTCAGAGTCTGTAGCCCGCTTCAGATTCTGTGTCTCCCTCTCTGCCCCTGCTTACTCTCTCGCAAAAATAAACATTAAAAAATAAACTTGAAAAAGCCACTTGCTACTAATTGTCAATCCTTCTTTCTGTAAACTCTTACATAGACCCCACATCATTGCAAGGAAAGAGAAATCTCTCTAATGTATGTACGACACATATTGTACACTAGACAAGCCACCTAGTTTCGCTCCTTATTTCCCTTCAACAACCCAGCAGGAGGCAACCACGGATTGAATTTCTCTCTACAGATCTGCCCATTCTGGTCTTTTTTTTTTTTTTAATGTTTTATTTATTTTTGATACAGAGAGAGACAAAGCATGAGAGGGGGAGGGGCAGAGAGAGAGGAGACACAGAACCAGAAACAGGCTCCAGGCTCTGAGCCAGCTGTCAGCACAGAGCCTGACACGGGGCTCGAACCCACAAACGTGAGATCTGACCTGAGCTGAAGCCAGAGGCTTAACCGACTGGGCCACCCAGGCGCCCCCTGGTCTTTTTATATAAAGGGAATCATGAATATGGCATTTTGGGTCTGGCTTCTTCCACCCAGCATAAGGTCTTCAAATTTCATCCATGTTGTAGTGCGGGCCAGTACTCCATTCCTTTTTAGGGCTGAATACTCTTCCATTGTGTGCCTTTTGATTTATCCATTCATCTGCTGATGCACATAGGGTCATGTCCACGTCTTGACTATTGTGGACGGTGCTGCTGTGAACACGTGTGTGCAAGATTCTGTGGGCACGTGTTTTCGCTCTCTTAGGTACATACCCAGCAGAACTGAACCATATAATAACTCCATATTGAACTTTAAAAAAATTTTTTAATGTTTATTTTTGAGAGAGAGAGAGAGAAAGAGAGGTAGAACATGAGCTGGCCAGGGCAGAGAGAGAGAGAGAGAGAGAGACAGAGACAGAGAGACAGAGACAGACACAGAATCTGAAGCAGGCTCCAGGCTCTGTGCGGACAGCTCGAACAGGGGGCTCGAACTCACGAATCGTGAGATCATGACCTGAGCCTAAGTTAGACGTTTAACCAACTGAGCCACCCAGGTGCCCCTCTTCCACAGCACCTGTACCATCTTACACTCGGACCAGCGATGCCTGTGTGTTCCAATTTCTCCACATGCTCACTGACACTGGCTAACATCCATCTTTTCGATTATGGCCCTTCTAGTGGGTGTGAGTGATAGCTCTTTGTGGTTTGACAGCATGTTAATCTTAAATGCCCTCACTGATCTGCAAGGAGACCTTATGCAAACTTTATATATATATACATATATTATATATATATATATAAAGAGGAAGTTTACATAATTAAGGCTAAGCCAAGATACCCCAAGGCCAGGATCTGAGCCCTAAAGAGAAATACCATGCAGTGGACGACTCTGGAGCTGCTAGCCAGCTGATGGGGAAAGGGAAGGGCACAGACTCGGACTTTTATACTGAACCTTTGTCCAGAGAGAGAAAGCCACTTCCACCAGGGGCTGCTGAGCCCAACAGTGGCCTCCACATCTGTCTGGAGAGACTATATCTGGAGGAAGAACATGGAGTCAGCAACCAGGCCAGGAGAGACCCCAAGTGGCGAGAAGGAATCAAACTCTACCCAAGAAGGCCCGGCTTGGAACCCAGAGTGCTGGGTGTCTCCGCACCACCTCCCTCTTGAGCAAGAGCTTGAATAATGACTAGAGGGTCAGAGGGCCCAGGAGACGGGAGTCCCAGGACTCACTGCTGCTGCCTTTAAACCAGACAGTTGCTCCCCTGCCAATGTCACATGACTCGCTGGGACCTATTCACTGGGGTGCCATGGGGTCAGTGGAGGAAGGCCAGTTTCCAGGTGAATAATTCCAGATTCCAGGAGAAATCCATGAGAACAGACCGGGGCCCAGGCTGCCAAGCCATGGATATCATGAGTTTAATATTTTTTAAACCTTAAATTCAGTTTTAATTCCATTAACCTTGAGTTCTCCACTGGCATGAGGCTTCACACATGTCAAACTGGGGCACCCACTGATTCAGGAGGCCAGGGGACGCCATCCAGGCCAAGGGGCTCTCTGCTCAGCAGGGAGCTCAGAGTTCAATTATTTTTGGTCCTTGGCCAGACAATTGGCTGGAAAGTCAGGCTGTGTTGAGAGAGGAAGAAAAGAAACAACCAAATTCCCAAAGCTTCCCGCCATGGCTGTTGGAATGCCCCATCCCAGGGAACTCTACCCACGTGTATCAAGAGCCCAAGGTAGCAGCATGGGGCTGGGGTGTGTGTGTGTGTGTGTGTGTGTGTGTGTGTGTGTGTGTGTGTGTGTGTAATCCACATGTTACAGGGAAGGAAGGATGATTTAACATAAGGGAAATGTCTCTCCTACAAGAAGGGGGCTGCCCTTGGCCTGGTCAAAGGAGTTTAGAGAAAGAGCCCCAGGGGCACCTGGGTGGCTCAGTCGGTTAAACACCCAACTCTTGATTTTGACTCAGGTTGTGATCTCATGGTTCGTGCCCCATGTCAGGTTCCATGCCAAGTGTGGAGCCTGCTTGGGATTCTTTCTGTCCCTCTTTCTCTCTTCTGCCTCTCCCCCTGCTCGTGCCCCCCCTCCCCCCCTCTCAGGGGGCGGGGAATAAATATTAAAAAAGAAAGAACCCCAGTGGCCAAGACAAGGAAAGGTACTCTCCAGGTTCCTAAGAAGAGATCCAGCTGAGAAAGTGAAAACACCTCATCTGTAGGGGCCGGGGGTCCTAAAAACCACCTGTGTCCCACTTTTGCCACGGGAGGGCAAGAGGGTAGTTAACCTAACGCTGGATAGGAGAGAAGTAGCAACAGCCCAGGGACCAGCAGCTCCCGTGGAAAGCCTGGGAAAGAGGGCACACAGCTGGGGGTGGAAAACTCAAGACTCACACTAGATGGGGACAGGTCAGCCACAGACACAGCAAGGACACAGGCCATGCAGGTAAGCTGCAGGCACCAGGAGGACAGGAGAGATGGACTCCTGCTTCTAGGATGTGATGGAGGCTCTACCCATGAACAGATTTCCTTGGGGGGTGGGGAGGTGCGTGCTTAACAGTAGGAAGGGGAAAGGGATGTGAGAGAAGCCTCGAAATGATCTTTTATCCCAAAGACTCGGCATTCACCTGAAAGATGCCATTTTAAAGGAGAAAAGTACCTTGACTGGGCAAGGTGTGGATACACATGTGTGTGCATGTGATCTGAGATCTTGCTGTATTGTTTTGTGGCTGTGGTTTCCTATGGAGTGAGAACAGTGGTCTGTGGCAAGATGAGGTCAGTTATAGGACGTAGAGGGGCTTATCTTTATTGACAACCATTTCCTATGGTTTTAGGGTCCAGCCTGCAATCTTAGGACTGCAGACTGGAGCCCCACAAGATAAGCTTGAGAGAAGAGGGCACAGTTTCCTGGCTAAGGACCTCCAGTGAAGACTGGTTTTATTAAAGGTGGAAGCCTGGCGCCACCTAGTGACCACTTTGGTGAATGCCCCGGGCCAAAGGAAAACACATACGTATTCTCAACGGAGCCAGAAGAAACAGAGCCTCTGTGCCCCATCCCTCTCTGTCCCTCCCCGCTCACGCGCGCGCTCGCGCGCTCTCTCTCTCTTTATCTCTCTCTCTCTCTCTCAAAATAAACAAACATTTAAAAAAGAGGTTTAGGGGTGCCTGGGTGGCTGTCTGTTGAGCATCTGACTTGATTTTGGTCAGGCCATGATCTCACAGTTTGTGAGTTCAAGCCCCACATTGGGCTCTGCACTGGCCGCACAGAGCCTGCCTGGGACTGCCCTGCTTGCGTGCGCTCGCTCTCTCGCTCGCTCGCTCGCTCTCTCTCTCTCTCTCTCTCTCTCTCGCTCGCTCTCTCTCTCAAATTGAATAAAAAATAAACTTAAAAAATTTTTTTAAAAAGGTGGAATCTGATTCCCCATCCCTTCAGAGTAAGCTGCACTCAGTGACTTCCTACTAATGAACAGAATGTGGCAGAAGTGACCTTGGAAGTCTCAGGACTCAGAAGAGGCATGTGCCTTTCCTTTGCTCTCCCTCCTTCTTGGATGGCTCGCTCTGGGGAAAACCAGCTGCCATGCCGCGAGGCCGTGCAAGCGACCGGCGCTGTGGAGAGGTGTGGGTGGCGGGGAGCGGAGGCCTCCTGCCATTCCGTGTGAGGCACCTCAGATGCATGTCACCCTGGCCCAGCCACACCTTCAGATAACAGCAACCCTGGACAGCATCTCAACTGCAATCTCAGGAGAGACCCTGTGCCGGGACCTGGTACCGATTGATTAATTAATTAGTGTTTGCTGCTTTAAGCTACCGAGTTTGGGGGTACTTTGTTACATGGGAATAAATAGTTCAACATGTGGGGGACCCTGAGCGAGTTACTGCACGCCCTTTCTGGACCTCAATTTCCCCTTCTATAAAATGGGGGTGTTACCTCTTAGGACACCATTCTCCATGGCTTCTCACGTTTCTACATGTCCTTTGAGCAAAGGCCCCGGTTTTCCAAGAATATCTGCATATCACACACCTGTGGAAGATGGATGGCTCCTCCCTCCAGAGCCAGGGGCAGGCAGGCTTTCTGTCCATTATGGAAGACTCGGGCCCTTAAGCTCCGAGTTCTCCTGTTCCACTGTGTGGGTAGGTATTGCTCGGCCCTCTTCCTGTCACCCTGGGAGAATCGGGGCTTGGGCACCAGTGCAGGAGAATGAGGACATTCTGGTTACTTTCACTGCTCTGAGTCATAAAGGTCATTGACTCAGACTCAGGAACCTCAGTCGTCTGCCAGTGCCCATGACACTGGGGCAGGCTCACCTGCCATCTGGTGGGGACCAGGCCGCCCCAGTTCTCAACGTGACTGTGTCTCGAAGGGGCGTTCCGCACATTGCAGGCGCTGGCCCCAGGACAGCCTTTGGTTCTGTCCCCAGGACGCGGCAAAAGGGTTCCCTCGCTGTCAGAGCCTACCTGGCCTATCGTCCCCATTGTCATCGTCCTCCTCCTCCTCATCTTTTAAGAGGATCTCCAGGGTGCTGGTGCTGCTATCATACACCACGCAGTGTTTCACGCACTCCAGATCCACAGACTCCGGGAGAAGATACTCGTTTGCCTTCTAAAGAAACCACAAGAGAGGTCTGCGTGGCAGGTGGCTTCAGTCGAGCAAATGCCCCCTGCACCCCAGCACCGGAGGTTGGACCGGGCCTGCTCCCCTGACGGCACGGAAGCACCGAGAAGGGACCAGAGAGTTGGCTGAGCTCCAAGCACCTTCCGCACCCACATGCCTGGCTGCGAATAGCTGGCCACAGCAGACCAGGCCAGAGACGGCGCCTGACCAAAGAAGAGCTGGTCTGCTGACCGGTCCGCAGCCTGTGAGGCGGCCTGGCACCGGTGCCGCTGGAGCCACCCTGGCCAGACTGACGACACCCTCTCTCTGGGGGAGGGTCGTTGGCAGTGGCGAACAAATCTGAAATCTGGCAGTAAAAGGAGGGCATGGATGAGCAGAAGTCACAAGCAAGCGGATATAACAAGCTCTCGGAGAGTGGGAACTTTTGACTTTTTGTAGTTGCTGATGTAGCCTGATTCTAGAACAGGGCCCAGCACGTGGCTGGAAGTATGGTCAGAGGGAGGAAAGGGCAAACAGGAACCAGGATGTGGTGAGTAGCTGGGAGCCACCGAGTCGCCAGGACAGTGGACCATGGGGGCGAGAACAATGCCCAGGATCCCAAAAGGTGTTGGAGAGCTCGAGGAGGCCTGGCTGGGCACCAGCTGGGAAGTTAGTCTGCGCTCGTTCACAGTGCTCCCCCACAGCTCCCACTGCTCAGGGGAGCCTGCGCCCAACTCTATCCCTTGTGACCCGGCCCGACTGACAAAGGTGGCCAGACAGAGGACATGCAGGTGGAACAGGGCAAGTGCACACCGATTCTCCCAGGAGGCAGTCAGGCAAGGCCCGGAGGTCCAGACCAGGAAGCTGTCTAGGACTGAGAGGGGAGAATTCATCCAGAGGCACCAGGAGACTAGAGCTGAGGGAGCCAGCAGGGTTTGGACAGCTAATGAGGGAAGGGGGTTTCCGGCAGTGGAGACAACACGAGCAAAGGGGAAGGGAGAGGAGAGCCTGTGGAGGCTGGAGCAGGTGGGAGAGCAGGAGAGACAGGGCTGGACATGCGTGTGCCCGCTCTTACGAGTATTCGCAGAGGCTGCACTCTGCACTTAGGCCGTGAGAGGTTCTGGGATACAGAGGTTCAGAATGGCAAAGGGAAACGGCCGTGTCAGCTTGGAAGACTCAGAAAGGCCATGGAGGGTGGGAAGGTTTGGAGATGGGATGGCAAGGGGGAGGGGAAATTGGCCAGATGGACAGGGGTGGGGGATGTTCCAGGCAGAAGGTAGGGCTTACAGCTGTTCATTTTGGTCAACGGGTGCTGAGTTCATCCCAGATGCAAGGGACCAGACTGAGCATCTGGGATACAATGATGAGCAAACATACATCCCTGTGCTCCCAGCCAAAGTCCTGGAAGCTGGAGACAGCAGTGTGCTCAGGGGGCCATGAGAACTGGATTTCCTAGATTAAGAGGCTGTTGGTTGTGGGCACCTGGGTGGCTCAGTCAGTTAAGCATCTGACTTCAGCTCAGGTCATGATCTCCCTGGTTCAGGAGTTTGAGCTCCATGTCGGACTCTGTGCTGACAGCTCAGAGCCTGGAGCCTGCTTCCAATTCTGTGTGTGTGTGTGTGTGTGTGTGTGTGTGTGTGTGTGTGTGTTCATGTGTTCGTGTGTTCGCCCCTGGAGAGGGGGCTGGAGAGGGAGGCTGTGATCACCAAATTGGGGGCTGTATGTCCTGCTAGGGCTGCTAGCTGGAAAGTTAGGGAGGGGAGCCAAGAGGTGTCTGCCTGGGTGAGGCCCAGAGGAGGTCTCTTCCAGAACCAGGGAGCTGCCAGAATCAAAAGAACATGCAGATCTGAGAGTGGAGCCATGCATTACCTGAAGGAGCTCTCAACAGGTTGCAGAAGGCAGAGAAAGTTCTGAAATGGGGATGAAGAGCTAGAGTATGGAGCCAGAAGGAAAAAAAAGTAGGTAATGATGGGTAGGGGTGGGGAGGGGGGTTGTTAGGCTGCAAGTTTACCCTGCAGTCAGATGCTCTACCTCTACACTACACCCCCAAGCAGTGAACTTAATCCGGAAAAATGCCTGAGGCAGAGGGCCCACTCTGGCCCATAGAGGTACAAGCGACAAGGGCCAGAGATGGAGTACTCACCCCAGGGCAGCAGTGAGAAGGGGAGGGGTCAGTTTTGCCAGACAAAATTTTAGAAGTAAAACTGATAGAGGCACCTGGGTGGCTCAGTCCGTTAAGCATCCAACTTTAGCTCAGGTTGTGATCTCACAGTTTGTGGGTTCAAGCCTCGCGTTGGGCTCTGTGCTGACAGCCCAGAGCCTGGAACCTGCTTCGGATTCTGGGTCTCCTCTCACTGCCCTTCCCCTGCTCACTCTCTGTCTCTCAAAAATAAATACCAAAGGAAAAAAAATTTTTTTGAAAGTAAAACTGACAGCCCAGCTAATTGCAGTTGGATAGTTGAAGCCAGAAGCTTGGGTGAAATTTCTGAGCGAGAAAGTTCACGGACAGATCTGAAGGACACCCAGGACAGCAGCTAGAGAAAATGAAACTGAACGAGGGAGATAGAGGAGAAACCAGGGAAAGAAAGAATCTGGAAATCAAAGGCAGAGGATGTGATCGGGATGACAGAGGACGGAGATGGATCCTGAGTGAAGGATGCAGTCTTGGCAATGACCCCGTGGGAGTGGAGAAAGGAATTTCGAGGCAGGAAGGAGGTGTGTGGTGAATACATGCAGGGCTCGGTCTATTTTAAAAGTTGGAATGGGGGTGGTTCAGCTGTTTGAGTGTATGATCAAGTCATGATCTCACAGTTTGTAAGTTCGAGCCCCAGGTTGGGCTCTCTGCTGTCAGTGCAGAGCCCAATTCAGATCCTCTGTCTCTGTCTCTCTCTCACTCTCTCTCTCTCTGTCCCTCCCCAATTTTCACTCTCAGTCTCTCAAAAATAACTATCTTTTTCAATGTTGGAATGGGGGAAAGGAGGGGAAGTGGGGAAGAGAAGTGACTTCTATCTTTGGATTATAGTAATTATCTCAATGATTCATTGTCTGCTCCCTGAGTAGGACAGAAGACAAGGAACAAAGGGTTTCTTGTATCCTGTTATATCCCCAGGGTCTGGAACAGTGCCTGGCACATTAAGGAATTACATCAACATTTGCTCAGTGAAGCTGTTGGCCATGATGGGGGGTGGGGACACTTTAGGGAGTATGTGAAAGGTGTGGGAGACCCTCTTGGTAGCTACCCTGTGTCCAACACTGCACCACCTCCTGGATCTAGGATAAAATCCCCATTCCCCCCCCACTCGCCCCCACAACCCTCCCGTAAGGTAGCCAGTCTGCCCCGCATTCTGACTCTGCAGGAATACCTTCTTCACTCGATGGGCTGTAATCACATGGCTTTCATCATACTCCCATTTGGAACGCACATCTGGAAAGGAAAAGTGTTTTTTTTTTTTAATGTTTGTTTTTGAGAGAGAAAGCAAGCACACACACATGCAGGGGAAGGAGAGTGGCAGAGAGCGGGGGGGCGGACAGAGGATCATCCAAAGCAGGCTCTACACTGTCAGCATGAAGCCCAATGTGGGGCTCAAACCCAAAAACCGTGAGATCATGACCTGAGCTGAAGTCGGACACTTAACTGACTGAGCCACCCAGGATCCCCGAAAGGAAAAGTCTTTTTTTTTTTTTTAATATTTATTTTTGAGAGAGAGAGAGAGAGAGAGAGAGAGAGAGAGAGAGAGAGGGAGAGCGCATGCATGCACAAGTAAGGGGAAGGGCAGAGAGCGAGAGAGA